>NW_007256253.1:295416-335311 GCF_000164805.1 Carlito syrichta | reverse complement strand
TGAGAGAGAGAGAGAGAGAGTGTGTGTGTGTGTGTGTGTGTGTGTGTGTGTGTGTGTGTGTGTGTGTGTAGCGTTCACTATAACATCTCTAATCTTCTAGAACATTTCCCGGCACATAGTAGCATTAAATAAATATTTGTTGCACAAGGACACCAATGAACGCATTGATAAATAAATAAAAGTTTGCTTAAAAGGTATGGGTGATACAGTTTGCAAGTTACTGAAGTTTTTAAGAAGGCGATGAGAATAAATCTCAGCTAAAAGAAAATAATCTAACAAATGGAAATAAATATGTCTTTCTACTGAGTTATAATGTTTAAAAAGAGTATTTATGTCGCTGTTCGTTTCTAGGCACCTAGAGGTCAGAGATCATGTGTTCCTTCTGGTTGTATTCCCCAAGTCGCCCAGCATGACACCTTAAATGTATTAGGCATCCACTAAATGTTTGTTGAACTCAGTTGATTTAACCTCTCAATAACTCTCTTGACCAAGACAGAAGACTACAGTCATCTGATGCTGTCATGAAAGAAGAAGGCTAACGTGTTCCAAGTCTCATGACATTGTTTTCCAGATCATCTTTAATAGTGCTAGACTAGTATACCAACTTTCTTCAACATGTTTGTATAAGTGGAGTAATGAAAAAACATTAAACCTTGCATTGCTATTTAAGAGAATCTACTAACCTTCCCAGGAATGAAAGGCCCATTGAGTGGAACTCAGAAGGCTTGGCCCATCAACAGCATTTATGGGGTGTACTCTTCTCAGCCTCACTGTGGGTTGTGATGCCGCCTTCAGGATCCAGAAGACGGCTCAGGACACACTTGGCTGTTGGCAGGAGGTGTGGGGGAGTTTGGCTGGCTTCCTTTATTTTAGTTTGGTGAACCAGCCACTCTACCTCCTTAAGAAAAATTGGTAGAGTGTGTCTTTGCACGTAAATGACTGACCCTGACTAACCCGTTTTAGGATAAATGCTTCCCCAGGAATGCTCTTCCACATCCCTGCCACCTCAACTTGGGGACACACTGACATGAGGATCAGCTGGTCAATAATGGGCAGGAGTCCAGCTGACCGGAGATGTGCTAAAACAAACACGACTGCCAAAATGTCTGAAATATTCAGTAGGGAGCATTCCACCCACATTCACACGTGAACCAAGTTTCATCGTGTCCAAGTCAAAACTCCTGCCAGTAACGTCTTGGGGATCAATCTGAAGGGGAGAGAAATAAAGGCAGCAGTAATGTGCCCTGTGTATTCTGTTTATTTGTAGAGCTACAAACTACATTAAGGCATGTTAAGGAAGCACTACAATTTTTGAAGAAGAGCTGTTATTTTAATAGAAACAACTCATGCTCTTTCTAAAAATCTAGATGTTACTCACAAACATAAAAGTAAAATAAAATTACCTATAATCTCACCACATGCAGATCAGTGCGTGTTAATCTTTTTACATGGATCCTAAAAACATGCTCTTCTCTATGGAGTATAGTTAATTTCTATTACCTAATGGCTGACTGTTAACCATTTAAAGATTCTGCAGGTCTTCGTTGTGCTAGAAAAGGGAGAGGTCACTCAACTTCACATTTCTGTATATTGCCTCATTCATTATATGTCCATTTTGTGAAGTACCTACTATGTTCCAAGAAATATGCTATTAGCTTGTGGTGCCAAGTGAAGGACACCATCCTTATCCTCAAGCGGTTCCGAGACAAAGGAAAGTAATTACAGTTCAGTGAATTATAATTCAGTGAGTTGGAACACCTTGCTTAGCCAGAGACCAAGATTTTCAAAAGACATGATAAATGAACTTAGTATTAGGATGAGTAGGAGCCAGTTAATAAGAAAAAAGTTAGGGGGAAGGAACCAGGAAGATCAAAGACACAGAGGTAAGAGAAAATCTCATTCATTTGAGGAATAGCCTGGAGAATGAAGTCATGGAGACAGAATAAGTGGATCCTACTTTAAAATATATATAGATAGATAGATATAGATATGGATTATATATAGATATATATGGATATGTATGGATTATATATGGATTTATATGGATATATATATGGATTTTGTCGGATATGGGACTCGGGAGCATTCTGACAAGGCCTACTGGCATTTATCAAGACAACTCTGAGTAAAGTGTAAGGATGGTTGGGAAGCCCATAAGCACAGACAGCAGTGAGAACAGGCTGAGAGCCGGGTAGGCAAGAGACAGGTCAGCACCAGCAGTCAGGGCTGCGGGTTGGGCAGGGGACAAGAGCCAGTCTCCTAGGAAAAAGCACTGTCAAGATTTGGGATGCCGAAGCATCAGCTCAGTGAAGAATTAGATAACAAACCAACAAAAGGAAGTCAGAACTTTGTCACATGGACTGAGCTCTAGAACCGGAATCAGGAAACAGGACTTAGTGGCTAGATAGAAGTTTGAGGCAAAACTCAAGACACTAGACACCAGGTATATGGTAGCAAGACTGTTCCCCCACTCTTGCCTCCCTTCTCAAAATGTCCAACCTCAGAAAAAGACTACACAGGTGCACGCCCCACAAGTCTTTCTTTTTCTTTTTTTGAGTCGGAATCTAACTCCATCAACCAGGCTGGAGTGCAGTGGCTCCAGCGATTCTTTCCCCTCAGTCTTTCAAGCAGCCAGAACTATAGGCATGAGCCACCATGCCTGGTTAATTTTTTATTTATTGTAGAGACGAGGTCTCGCCAAGTTGCCCAGGCTGGTCTCAAACCCATGGGCTCAGGCAATCCACTCTCCTCAGCCTCCCAAAGTGCTGGGTTGACAGACTGAGCCAACGAGCCCGGTCCCCACAAGTTTTTCTAGATTTCACTACTCAGACTCCACTTAAGTTCATGAAAATTCTCTCTCCTTCACCATCTCCTTCTTCCTTTCCCTCCCAAACACACTTAAAACAACTTTCTCCTTGTCGTGTCGCTGCCCGTTCTTACCTGGATTGTGTGGGAAACACTCTTTTCTAATCTGTCTCTTCCTTTGTTTCACATAGAGGCCACACAGCGGTCTTGTCACTCTTCCTGAGATGAGACCTGCTGTGAAATGACCGTGATGAGGGGGAGATGAGTTTGAAAGCGTTTTTAGAAATACTGAAAAAGTTGCACACATACAACACACGTGTTGGTCTACACTTCATCTTTTAAAACCAAACTCAAGCATCAGCATTTTGATCAAATCTTAATTTTTTTTTTGAGTTGGAGTCTCACTCTGTCGCCCAGACTGGAGTGCAGGGGCCGCCCCGGCCACCGCAGCCTCGACCCGCTGGGCTCCGGCGATCCGTCCACCTCAGCCTTCCGAGTAGCCGGAATTACAGGCGTGCGCTACCACGCCTGGCTGATTTTTTATTTATTGTAGAGATGTCTTGCTGCCCAGGCGGTCTCAAACCCGCGGGCTCAGGCAATCCACTCACCTCAGCCTCCCAAATGCGCGGGATTACAGGCTGAGCCACCAAGCCCGGTTGATCAAACCTTTAAAATAATTTCTTAGTCAGTGGTATCGCTTTATTATTTTCTAGTTGATTTCTACTTGGTTTGGCTTATCACATGTCAACAATACCAACGTTTGACTTTTTTTCTTAGAGTACATAGCATTTCAGCAATGCAATTGCAGTGGATTAAACAGATTTTTGCAGGCGAGATCTAGAATGTAGTCACAATTTGTAATACATTCCTTTGGGAAAATGTAATCTGAGAGCCCAAGCAACATGCTTCAAATAAACATGTAGAAGTTACCCACTCATAATTTGGAGTTTCTTGAATAGAGGACAGACACAGATATATGTACATTTATGTAGATAGAACTCTAGTTGTATGATATAATTGTGTTGTAGCTACAGATAATATTCACAGCAGGGAAAATTAACACATTCATGAATTATCCACATATATGACATCAGGTACAAAAATCTAATTATTAGCTGAAGAAAACCTACGCCTCAATCAGAAAAAGTTATATATGGGCATGGTTTACTAAAACTTAGATTCTTGGGAATAAATGGCAAGAATCAAAGTCAAACAAGTTTGTGAATTCCAAACTTAATTTATTTTTGCTGAGGGCCATGTGTCAGCAATGGAATATCGTTAAGCTAACCAAATCTTACAAACAGAAATTAGAAGAAATCATCATTAATACATTTTCAAACTTGTTCTTTCCTGCCACAGATTAATCTTGAGGCATAAATATTCCAAGCAGGAACTTAGAAAAACATGTCTCGAAATATATTCTGTAAAAGATTAGTGCCCATAAGATGTTAACAGTTGTTCTATTTTAAAATAAAATAAAAATCAGTCGAGTAGATTTGAGCACACTGAGTTAATCACAGTTAAACGGGCTTCCTTTCTCTAAAACTTCTCAGAGGCTTTGCTACGCTGACATGTGTTGTGAATTTCTAAGAAGGGACATTATTTCTCGAATGTATTTGTGCCTCAGCAACTGGTAGTGGAGCTTTATAACGCACATGGCAGGAAGCTAAGGCCCAGAATGGGAAGACCTTTCAATGTGAGGGAAATTCCTGGTTGTTCCAAACTGCACTGTGGGCCTGAGATCAGTGTTGAGATGCCCAGGCTCCCCGGGGTGGCTCACCAGAGCTTCATTACGAATGCAATGACTATGAAACAAGGGACACAGCAAGCCATTACCGTGTCCATGCCTTTCAAACAAACTTAAGGGAAAGAAAAAAAATTAAGAAAAGTTCCACAGAGCTGCCATTTTTTAAAAAAACACTGTGTTTCGGGAGTGGGGAAGTGGGAGAGGAGTTGAGGTCTCAGAGCAGCAAATATTAATAATATTCTTATGTTCATGGACACCTTGGAGGGATGGGGCAATCTAGCCTGGATGCTGGAAGTCTCCTTAGACCATCAGTGAAACTGCCACAGGGATTGGTCTTTCCCTGTGAAAGCTAAATCCTTATCGCTCCACAATGGCTGCACTTTACATTTTCAATCAATATTTAATTCATTTACACTAACCTCGAAAGCTGAAGTGCTGTCGCAGTTGGCAAGGGGACTCTAAATTTATGTTTTAATTACTTGACCATTTCATCAAAAAGTAGACACGGTGTCTGTGGTTTAGGACTTTGAAATAAACCCTATTTGAGGGGGAAAAAAAATGCTGGGCACATAGAGCCTATTCATACACATGTTTATGATTTCTTTACCTGTGAAAAGGAAAGATTCTGTGAAGGTGAGGTACGGAGAAAATCGACACAGATTTCTTGTTCATCAAATTAAGCCAGTGCATATTTTCCTCAGCAGAACTTGAAATTGGGGTGTAGCTCCTTGAATTTAATGGGGGAATTGTGTGTGTGTGTGTGTGTGTGTGTGTGTGTGTGTGTGTGTGTGTGTGTTTGTGTGTATGTGTATGTATAAGCACAAAACTTTTCTGGATTGTTAAGTGAAAATGCCACATGGGAAAGAAAGTTTACAGAGGAAATTTAGTTAGTAGGGATTATTTTTTAAGTATGTAAACTCAAGCACTATGAATAAACTTTAAAAGACACACTTGCTGGAAAGGAAATAAAAACAACTAATCATGACATATAACCAGAATAACACTTCAGTTCCGTACGGTAATGATCCCATTAAATCAATGAGATTATTCTTATTCAACCAAGACCTTGATGTCTTTATAGCAAAGCTGGAAAATAGAAGTTAGCCACAACTTTGGGTCTCCTCCGCCGAGCCCTTGAATTGGTCAATGAGCAGGAGAAACGGCCCAGCCTAAATCGGTCACACGCCCAGCGGAGAGCACAACCACTCTGGAGACAGATGTTACCGGAAAGCGAAGGGTCATTAACGGTTTCATTCCCATTACTGGAGGCCCAAAGCCCATCCTTATGATGCACTCTTCTCTAAGAGGGCTAGAAAACCAGTATCTTTCATAGTAATGACTTCCAGTTTACAGCCTTCATTTGTTATATTTCCTCAATAGCTGTTGTGTTGAGATTAACTGCATAAATGGTCTGCAGCTGTCTGTTATGAATTAAGGGAGTTTAATCAAAGTATTTCTAATGTACAGCATAATGAGAATACATGGGGGAAGTACTATTTAAGAGATAATGATGGCTTCAGAAGATCACTGTTGTAATGTTTAGTGCATATGCCTTCAGCATTGAATTTGTTGTTGTTCTGAATATGCTTAATGGATCACTGAAAAGCTGCCTAATGCGGGATTGTTTGATGGGGCTGACAGAGCTGGAATTAGCCCATTGCTGTTTACTGCATACAGCCATTAAGATTAATTGCTGCCAGATAATTTTGACTGTTTTTATCTTCTAGAAAAAGTGTCACTAATGGGTTTATAAATTGGTTCACTATTACTAATAGTAAGGCCAGTGTAGCACAATAGAATGTCAGCTAATTCTAAAGATAAAGGTAAAAAAGTAGAAAGTACTATATGGCTTGCTAGTTTTAAGGGATACTGTTATCTAATAACAGACAGACTGATATATGATGCTCATTAATGCTATTTCCTGAGCTTTGGGTTGAACCTAATAGATGCTAATAAAGTCTTATTTGATGTCCCATTAAAAAACTCAATCTGTTTTCTGCATTAATGCCCGGTGTTGTTTATCACATCTTTGATGACTAAAACCCAAATTCCAATCTGTTCCATAACCAAGCTTTCCAGAGCATCTTTATACTGATTTTGGTTTTTCTATATGTAAAATGTACACAATCAAAACAGAGAAGAATGAACAAAGTCCATGAATTTATAATCACGATATAAGGAGTGTAAATTACCTCTGAAGTTCAGAACTCAGGCTTTTTTTTTTTTGTATAATGTCTAAGCAAGCATCAAGAAATAGTACATTGCCTTTTCAACCATTGTTTAGGGAGTATTTGCAATTCAGTACTATTTTGAACATACAGGTAATTTAGCTTAGTAGTAGATACAAACATTTCACCTACTTAGATTTTAATAGATTATAGGATTTAACAACCTAAACATACTTTCCAAAAGAAAGTTAAATAGATATAATTATTTTTAAGTGATGTGATTCTAGTGGATTATCCATAGACTCATAGCCATTATCAGAATGTAACAATTCAGCTTCTTGCATTGGTTTACAGAACTTGTTTAACATATCAAGTCTGAGTTTTGTATGTATAATAAAACATTTTATTTATAATAAAACTCCTCATGCATTGAGTTTCAGCTGTATTTCTTACTTCTGAGTGCTAAAAGTAAATGGAAAAAATATGAACCAGACAGACAGACAGTGAATATTTAACCATGTAGAAGAAACCAGTAACTCATGAGTAGTGAAGTTATTCTTGCCTCAAGAACAGATACTATAAATTGTCAGGTGTTTCCTTTGTGACATCGAAAGCATATATACATCTTTCTCTTACAGATTTTTTAAATTGCACCAAAAACTTTACATTTAAAAATACCTGGACTCTTGAAGTATATAAACTAATAGATGACAGATTATACCCCTCCTCCCATTTCTACATTTTGAAAGTAATTTTCTCTATGAAGTAAAGGTGAATGAAGTTTCAAGAAAGTGTTTTTTGTTTTTGTTTTTATCTTTTACAATGGTGCTCTTGAGTGAGGAGAGGTCAGATTCCAAATTGGACATTTTTTTCTCTTGCACATGTTCAACATTGAACTAAGTTTCAATATTGAGCAAAAACAATAAGTGCATTGCCTCAACATGGCATCTGTGAGGCACTGGCATTCTTCGGAATGAAGTCCCCTATGGTGGCCCGACCAGGCCTCCTCTCTTGGCTACAGATCTCGGAGAAGCAGGTGACAGGGCAACCTGCAGCCCTCAGATGGCCCCACAGGCCCTTGCTCAGAGGGCAGTATTGAAGCATGAAAATGCCAGCTTCTGTCATAACATTTTAGAACACAAAGAACTCCCTCATCAGCTTTTAGCTGTGTCTGCTCCTATACCCTGGCTACACATAAATACATTTTTCCACTCAAAAAAGGCCTAGTTTCACTACCTTTCTCAGTTTGCCATCTCTGAACCCTACCTCCACCCAAATCAGGAGAAATTGCTGAGCTTTTTCACCAACGTGTTACATGTGGACGTAGAAAGTGAAGCAGTAGACATTGGAGGTGGCAGGAAGTGGATGATGAGAAATGATTTGATGGGTATAGTGCACATTATCTGGGTGATGGATACAATGAAAGCCCAGATGTCACCACTATGCAATATATCCATATAATAGAATTGCACTTGTACCCCTTAAATTTACACACACACACACAAACACACACAAAGAATCATCAGCAAAATGCTTCAAGGCATCTTTGTGGTGACAGATTTGGGGGGAAAAAGGCACATATTTACCTTTTCCCACCTCCTGTCTGTTTCAGAGCCAAGAATGCCTGGGTTTGGATGCGTTTTCTTTTCCTCTTTTCTTTCTTTCCTCTAAGGTAGAGTCTAGCACTGTTGTCCATGCTGATCTCAAATTCCTGGCCCCAAGCAATCCACCCATCTTGGCCTCCCAAAACACTGGGATTGCAGGTATGAACCACTGCACCAGGCTTTGGGTCACCTTTCAAATGCAACAATAGCAGCAGAAGCCTGGATTTAAACCTAGATATTGTCTTCCTTCTTAGATACTTTACTTTTGTTGATTTGAAAAAAAATGAAAAACAATCCCAATGGTACTCAGCAAAGAAGAGGAAGAGGAGGACGGAGGAGGAGGAGGTGATGGAAGAAGGAGAAAGAAGGAACAATTTTTCAAGCTGGTTTCTCTTGCACAACAGAAATGGTGGCCCATCAGCTCAAATGGGAGGAGCACAGTGAACAGGTTGACAGGAAGGTGTTCTTGGTTGGTGGTAGTGTGTGTGTGGAGGGAGGGAGGGCGTCAAAGGTTCTCCTGAATCTAAGGATTGGGAAAATGCAGCTTCCTTTTGGCCTCAAGCAAGTCCCAGAGACTAAAACTCTCTACATTTGCTCAAGTCTGCAACAAAGGGGAAACTTGGCCCAGCAGGTACTTCAGGATTCTTCACAATGCCAGCTTTAACAAGGATCCTGCAACTGCAGGCTCACAATTACTGCTGCTGGGAAGTAGCTGTATTTGTAGCATCCCCTTGACATCTGCCTCATTTCAATAATTTCCAGCCATTGAACCTCTGTCTGAATGAGCATTAGGAAACAGAGGCATGTTTGCTTACTAATGTGAGTTCTCTCTCTCTCTCTCTCTCTCTCTCTCTCTCTCTCTCTCTCTCTCTCTCCCTCTGCAATCTCTTTCCAGTTTGAATTGTATGCCTGGAAAAGGGCTCCGTTGATGACTTTGATGTCTGCAGCTTTCTATCCAGCCACATCCTTACCATCTCCATAGATCCAGATGAGAAGGAGAGATCGGGTTTGCACATCTTCCTTCTCCTTCTGTGAACCGTTTGCATCAGCCAAGTGATGCAGACATCTCTCTACGTTAAGACCTGAGCTGAGACTGCAGCTTCATTTTGTATAAGGCTGTGCAGAGGTTGTCCGAAGTCTCTCCCAGGTGAGGTGATAACCTCTCAGTTCCTATGATCCTAGATCTGGAACTGTGACCTACCACTTTGCCAGATGCCCGGAACAAATGCTCTGAAGACATGATGAGCTGCTCTCACTTGCCTGGGAGGCGTGGACTATTTCACCTGCGGGTGAGAGCCTCTCTTGCTACCTATCAGCCTTGCGCCTTTTCTGATAGGGACATGTCTTGGGAGCAGAGTTGGTAGGAGTGAATCAGATATGTCTTCCAGACTAGGACTCTTGGCACCTGTTCGTTCAGTCTCTCATTTCTACCCCCTCCATCCTCTGCCTCACAGTTGGCCTATTGTGAGTCATTCAGTCATTGTGGTCGATCCATTGAGAAGAACCCTGAATATTCATAGCCATACTAATCTACTAATATATATTCACTAATGTCGGAGATCTGTTCCTGTGATTCCTGAGCTTCTTACACTAACGTGTTTCTCCAAAGCTACTGGCCATGTTCTTCATGTCTCTCTTTCCAGACTGCTGACTCCATTTCAGACTACACCCTTTGCCTCTACTGCGTGTGCCCTGTAAAACTCATTCCCTTCACATTGTAGGACATCTGAAGACACGGGGGTTATTCCAAGACTGAGCCCAAGATGTGTTTGATGTGGTTCTTTTAACACGATTCACTCTTTCTTTGATCTGTGAAACTCCCTAGCATTCTATCATGGCTATTGGGGTCCAGGGAGAAAGAGCTGGAACTTGCTTAAAGATCAATTGTCTGGTGCTGGGTGATTTTTTTTTTCTCTACACTGTATTCAGGCTGCCACCTCTGCAGTATGGTGTGCAGCACTGCTCACTGCGTCATGGAGGGGGAAAAATGGTAGATTCAGTAGGTTTTTAAATTGCCCATTCAACTCACATCATTAAATAATTCTGTAAGAAATTCATAAGCAGAGACAAGTAGGAGGATTAAAATGCTATAAATTATGTCGGGGTTGGAGGAGGTGTTAGACACTTATTTTACCCTTTGTTCTGGCCACAAAGCACCCGCAGCCAGGGATGGTTCTGCTCACTGCTTAACAATAAGTACCTGGAGGAAAGCGTGACCCCTGAGTGCCCCCAAAAGGGGGATTATTGTAACAGCATTTAGCTCATCTCCGGGAACTGGTTCTAAAGGCCTCTGCATCACTTGTCCCCGAGGAGGCAAGAACTTTTCCTTCTTTCCCTCCTATTTACTCCTTGCTGATACTTTCCCCTCCCCAATTCCTTCCCTATCCAGCAGCAAGGATGTGGGGGAAGGAACAATGCTTCTCTTGCCCATAGGGTGTTTGCCATCTCATTCAACCTCCTCCCCCATGCCAAGAAAGTTCTAGTTACATCTGCCCATTGGTGTTTCTCCGCCACTATTCTTGGTCATCTCATCCTATCTCCTTAGCAGGTGTTTCTCCAAATATCACTTTCTCCATTTCTAACTCACCTGTGAACTTTGTGAAAACACCGACAGTTCTATTTGCAAAGCGCTGGACTTCGATACATAAAATACTGCCTAGCCCATAAATAGTCTACCGGATATCCAAGTTTGTGTAACAAGTCACTCCATAATATAGTGGTCTAAAGCAACAACAAGCAACTTATTATCTCTTAAAGTTGCTGTGGGGCAGGAATTAGAGAACAGCTGTTTATAGACACACAGTCTCAGTGGTGCTTGTTGTAGAGTTACAACAGCTAGAGATTTTCTGGGCAGCTCTCTCGGTTGCATAGTCTCAGGGCTTTTCAATATGGCCTCTCTTCATCTGGCCAGTTGGGCTTCCTTACAGCATGGCCATCTGAGGACAGGAGGACTACTTGAATGACAGCTGAAGGCTTTGAGACCAAGTATTTCAGCAGCAGGGCAGAAGTGAGGAAGGCTTTTCTGACGCTGCCTGGGGAGTCACACACCATTTCCACTGCAGTCTCTTAGTTACAAGTGAATCACAAGCCTATCCAGATTCAAAGAGAGGCATTAGACTTTGTTTCCTAATGTCAGTGCAGCACAGTTTAGAAGCACATACTGAGGGTACTGGGTTTATTGTTGGGGCCATCTTGGAAAGTGCAATGAGTGTGTCCAGGAGTGTTCATAGTATTCATTAAAGAAATATATACATAGCTGGGCGAGGTGGCATGTGCTGGAGTTCCAGCTACTTGGAAAACTGAGGCGGAAGGATCATCTGAGCCCAGCAGGCTGAGGCTGCGGTGGCTGTGAGCGTGCCACTGCACTCCACCCTGGGCGACAGAGTGAGACTCCAACTCAAAGAATAAATACATGAATACATAAATAAATAAATATACACCTTCTGAATGATTTCTCCACCCCTCCTGCAGGAGACTCCCTCTAACTTCAGTTTTCAAAGATCTATGTTTTCATTCCAATATTTCAAGATCTCCACTGGAAGCTATATTCTGTGTTATTTGTGAATGGCCTTCAGTATTCTACTAGCTCAGTTCTCTTATAGACTATCTTCATAAAATATTGGTTCTTGAATTTTTTTTCAGACCATGCACTATTGCCTCCTGACTTCTAGTAAAATCCAATACACCCACTCACCTCAGTAGCCCATCCCCACCCTAATGAAAATCACTCCCTTTAAGATCTTATAAAGTTTCTTTTCGATCATAATTTTCAGATTTCTGTTTTTATGTCTGACCTCTCCCAAGGCATTCAACTGGATGGCTGTTTATGTCTCCGTAAGTTAACTAGACTCAGTTGATTAATTCACATATAATGTGACTGCATTCAACTATTCTCTTCATCCACCTCTCTTCTTTGAGTAAGAACTCTTCTTTAAGAAGACTTCTTTATGCCGGGCTCGGTGGCTCAGCCTGTAATCCCGCGCCTTTGGGAGGCTGAGGTGAGTGGATTGCTTGAGCCCGCGGGTTCGAGACCCGCCTGGGCAGCGAGACCTCATCTCTACAATAAATCAAAAAATCAGCCGGGCGTGGTAGCGCGCACCTGTGGTTCTGGCTACTTGGAAGGCTGAGGCGGAAGGATCGCCAGAGCCCAGCAGGTTGAGGCTGCGGTGGCCGGGAGCGGCCACTGCACTCCAGTCTGGGCGACAGTGAGACTCCAACTCAAAAAAAAAAGACTTCTTTAAGTAAGAACTGCTCAATTCCTGTACACCCATGTTCGCAACGGCACTACTCACAACAGTCAAAAGGTGCCAGCTACCCACATGTCCACGATGAATGAATGAATAAGCAAAATGTACCATAGCCATGCAATAAAATGCAATTCAGCCTTAAAAAGCAAGGACATTCTGACACATGCCACAATATGAGTGAAGCTTAAAGACATTATATTGGTAAAGTAAAACAGTCACAAAAGACAAATATTGTATAAGTTCACTTATATGAGCTACCTAGAGTAGTCAAGTTCATTGGGACAGAAAGAAGAACAATGGTTGCCAGGGGCTGAGAGAGAGAGGAACATGTAGATATTTATTAATGGGAACAGAGCTTTAGTTTTGCAAAGTGAACAACTCCTGCAGTTGGATGGTAGCAGTGGTTGTATAGCAAAGTGCATGTACTTAGTGTTGTTACTGCACTATACACTTAAAACTGGTTAGGATGGTTAGTTTTATATTATGTATAATCGACCACAATTTTTAAAATTTGATAATTGTTCAATTCCTTTAAGTATTCATGGTCAAGATTTATAAACCAGACTCAGTTTTATCAAATCATTCAGCCTATTGGCAAGAGACTTTTTAATTTAATAACTGACATTGCTCAGATTTAAGGTCAAGATTAACAGAGCATTTCAACTTTACTAAGTAGAAAATAACTTGATTAGATAGACTCTACTCAACCACAACTTACATTATGCACACACATATACAGGCAAAAAACATACATTCTCCATAGAGTAAGAAACATTTCATTAAGGAGGGTCTTTGACCATTTATATACCTGGCTGTGTTTCTTAAAGGTTTCATGTACCTTATCCTGTGAAATCCTCACGTTAGCCTTACAAGGAAGGTACTACAATGACGCCATTTTAAATATGAGAAAATGAGACAGAGTACCAAAGTTACTTAACACAGAGAAATTGATATTAGAGGTGGTATTAGAACTCAGGTGCCCAACCCCAGATCACTTCCTCCTCACCACTCCGCTCTGCTGTCACCTGCTAACCATGAGATGTTCTATGTGGAACTGTGGAATTTGCTCTGAGACTGGACTCAAGGTACCAGACAGACCAAGCTCTGTCCCAAACAGCTAAATCACTTTTCGTGAGTGATTTAATGTTCAATTGAGCCTCAGTTTCTCCATCCATCAAATGAGAAAAATAATACCGTCCCTACTTGAAAGCCTATTTTGAAAACAAAAATCAAAATTAAATAATGTAAGTACTATATATAAAAATGCTTTGCAAGCTATGAAGTGAGTAAATAGAGGCATTAGCGTGACTAGGTAAACAGTAAGTGACAAATAGATGAAATGGTTCTACATCCAGAGAGAATAATATGGTAAAGAAGATGCCAGAAGTAAGAGAGAAGAAAGAGGTTGTGTTGCTGTTGGTGGTCTGTTTAGGGAGACCTACAAGATTACAAGATGCGATCTGTGGCTACAAACCTAATTCTCAAGGGCAGTACATTTCAGAGAAATTCTCTTTTTTTAAAATTTTTTATTTTAGAACTGTGGGGTACAGTTAAGGGTTAGGTTTACAAATATGTATCGTTCAGGCACCCTTGTTGATAAGGGGAATCTCCCCATCCCCAAAAGAGAAATTCTTGCAAGCTCTTTCTTCACAGATCTTGAAGCAAGAATGTAAAATTGCAACGCTGCCTAGGAGAAGAAACAAATTCAGGTCTTTGTGTGTGTGTGTGTGTGTGTGTGTGTGTGTGTGTGTGTGTGTGTGTAATTTACTCATGAAGAACCATTTAATCACTTGCCTCCTCCTATTAATTTATTGAGTTACTTATTTTTAGCATCACACGGGATAGATTGACCTCATCCACCTTATTCAATGGACAAGTATTTGCTTTCTAATGGTCATGTTCTATCCATCCGTTCATGGAGTCTAGACCATAAGAGAGAGACAGCCATTTTGCAAGCATCTGCATTTGCAAGCTCACTATGTCTTTTTAAAAGCAAGGAGGGAGAAGGGGAAAATAGTCGTCTCCTTAGAAAATCGTACTATTAAACACTTGGGTTCTGCTTCGACAATGAATGACTTTTAGCAACTGGTGTCTCTGAAACAGTCAGCTGCTTCGTCTTAGTGAGTTCTCCCAGAAGCAGAAGCTGAGGTGAGGATGTAGAAGCAAATTATTTACTCAGGGGTAATCTAGAAAGAATTGGCAGGGAAGTGGGACAAGCTAATATAGGGTGAATTTGTGAGCAGTCGAAAGATGCAGAATCTGAGTGAAGATCTGCTGGGGACCTCGGTGAATCTATGTGTAATACATCTCAGAGTTGTCCCTTTTGTCCCTCTGGTCTGTTCTGTTGTTACTAATATCTGGAGGGTCTTACCTACTTCCCCACTCATTTGTTTCTTTTATCCTCCAATGCTTGTGCAGTCAATTCCCTTTATGAAGTACCCTCTATTAGAAATCCCTAGCATGGCACCAATAGAAGCAGTGACATTATCTGTCTCCCTCTAGACATTGTACAGTGTGAAATAAATTATTTACTTAATCTGCTTTACTCAGTGTTATAATTGGTGATTTATTTTACCCATAAAGAAAGATTTAATAGCGTCTCTCCACTTATTTGTTTATTTAGTTACTTGTTTTTAGCATCACGCATGCTAGACTGGTTCCTAGGTCATATACTATCCATCCATTGTGGCGTCTAGACCATACAGGAGGCAGCCATCTTAAGAGTTTATTTCTGCTTCCAATTCTCTTAGAAACAAACGGAGCTGTTCTGTTCCATGTAGCTCCACACTCTCTTGGACCTGGTACATATTTCTCTTCTTGTCAGTCACCGGAGCGCAAGAGCCCACCCAAGCCACGCAAGCACATGAAAGATTTGTTTCACATTCACTAGCATTCCATTGACCAATGTAAGTCATGTGACCGCGCCGAACATGAAGGAGGCAGAAAAATATTTTTTGCTCACAATGGGAGAGGAAAAAGAGTACTGAAAAATAATTCTCAAACTTTAGTACACATCAGAATCCCCTAGAAATCTTGCCAAACCAGACTATGGGATCCACCTCCAGAACTGAAAGCCTGATCATCTGCATTCCTACCAAATGCCCTGGTGATCCCGATGCTGCTAGTCCAGGGACTACACTTTGAGAGTCATTGATCCAACCCATCACTGCAGTCATCTGGAGAGACCATGCACCATCTAAGAGACAGTGGGTATGGGGGGAAGAGTGGAAGAGTGTGAAGTGCAAAAAGAATACAAAACAAAAATGATTAGTCTTGTGAATAGTCTCCATGGGAAAATGCAAAAGGATTTGGTTTAATTAGACCAATGTTGGATGGAAAACTTAACGATAGTCTTCAAGTATGCAGTTGCTATTTTTAGGAGGATGGAAATAAAGTGAAAATGCACCGGAGATAACCAAGTTAGCCAAGAACAAGAACAACCCATTTGCAAGGTTGTTGACATGGCAGGTACACCAGACATACTTAGTTAACCAGAATTAGATCATTGAAAGCCGTAAATGCTTTCCTTTGTATCACTAGTTGATTAGTCCTAGCCTGGAGCAAAATTAATAGAATGGTCTCTGAGTGGCCACAGACTCTATAATTCCGTTAAGTCAGGTATGAGAATCAGAGAAGATGCAATAAGGAAGGAGACAGAGGGAGAGATCAAGAGAAATGAATGCCTTTTTTATTTGCAAGTGTATTCAAAGATACCCCCAATGGACTTTTTTCATAGTGGCAAACATTTCCTATTCATGCTAAAGCATGATGAATCTGACCCCATCAAAAAGTCAACTTTTGGGGGAAGACTGGAAAAAAGCATAAGAATGAAAGCCCCAAGCCCTGGCTCTTGTCTGGGTTCTGCCACGGTTTTGCTGATTGGTCAATTCTTTTCATCTTTGGAGGTTTGGGGTTATTATCTCTAAAATAGGAATAATAATATAAAAACACTAGGATGTTACAAGGATCCAAAGAGCTAATAGAAAGGAACACCTTTGCAGACCATGAATTGCCACTCAAAGGCTGCCTTTGTGAGGGTCTGAGAATCAGCAGCTAGGAGCAGGCCAGTCCATTCCAGGGTGTTCTGTGGAGCATTTGGGAAGCATTTCCTGAGCCAGAATGTCAAGTGCTGGTGCAAGGATGGTTTGTGCTTTGTACGTCAGATGATCAACTTCAGCGCAGTGTGAACTGGGTTCTCAGTTCAAGACACATTATGAAAATAATTTGATGGAAGGCCCTGCTCTTGTCTAACTTCAAGATTTTCTCTCTAACTCCATTCCCAACCCTGTGCTTCCCTCTCTTAGCCCACATCATTTGATAGCTATTCTTGATCTGCACACACCTTTGCCACAGAGAGAGCATTTCTTCATGTGTGTGAGAGATGTTGCATGTTACATCTCGCTCTGTGTTTTAGTCAACGCTATGTTTTGTTTTTCTCTATGTATCCATTTAACATTATGTACCTCTAGTGACTACTATGCTGGTAATTCTTTTTTAATTAGATTCTTGACATAAGGTAATAAACTTTTTATTTTGCCAATTAAGGATGTAAGACAAACAAATGCCTGTCATCTATTCTTCCTATCATTGCCTCAAAAAGAGTGTTTTAGCACCCAAAATTGGACAAATGTAGAATCTCCAGCCACCGGGGAGTTTTTCCTGGTGAGTACATCAGCACCATCTAGATTTGTGGGAATCTTCACTTATTCCTCTCATGTGCAGATCAGTGATGCCTTATTGTGGGCTGAAGATGGGAACACCCTGAGGAAACTGTTTTTGTACCACACTGTAGAGTCCTTGTTTAGTTGGCGTGGACCCAAGGTTGGCTTCACGGCCATGAGACCTGCACCCACACTCAGAAGTGCCCTGTGCTTGGTTTAACGCTCTGCTGTCCGTTTTTAAATTCTCACTAAACAGGAGGTTGTGCGTTTTCATTTTGCACTGGGCCTCAGTTCTGTGTAGGTCAGACAGCCTCTGTTGTAACCACGCCCCTCTGCCACGGGAGCACAAACACAACCTCAGACAACATGCCAACAAACGAGGGGGCTGCGCTCCACTAAAGCTTCATGTACAAAAACAGGGCTGAATGTGACCCATGGGCCAGAGTTTGCTGACCCCCGACTTGGAGCACAGGCTGTGGCTTAAGCAGTCTGGGCTCAACACTGATGCTAGGACCTGTGGCTGCATGGTCCTGCGTCATTTATTTAAACTGCTCTTAAGACGTGACTTTCGGCTGCATGTAAGAGTGGGATGAGGACATGAATCTACCTCCCAGAGCAGCTGTCTGAATTAAATCAGATGATACAAACAAAGAGCCCAGGACCCTGCAGGAGCAAACTCGCTGGAACTCTTCTCATTTCCATGCTTATTCTGACTGTCCTCCAGCACAGCCTCTCACCCTGTTCTGATGCCAGGTCACTTACATATTCCAGCCCTTCCATCTCCCGGGGAGCCTTCCAGAATGTCTGTCAAAGGGAAATGGAAGTCTGCGGATTGTTTTCCCTTCCCCTCCCTTTCCAAGTAGACATTTTGGGGCTAAAATTAGCAACAGTTTTCAATAAACCAGATGCAATTTCTCATACAGGGTGCTGGAGTTTGGGTGCCAAGTACACACTTTCATCAAATGTCCCCACAGCTAACTGGTCAGAGGTGCAATAGCTCATTCATTCTCCAGGTAACATGTGCACACCTTCCACCACAGGCACTCAGGTCTTCTTATACGTTTGTCAAGATATCAACAACTTTTCTTCTGCTTATCATTAAAAATACTAAGAAAGACTTCCTACCTAGAGCAGACTTTATGGCAAGTATGTTTTTGGATGTTTTCCCCCTTATCACCTTTACTAATTTAAAGTCACAGACCTTAGACTTTGGGTCACAGATACCTAAAGTCTAAGGAAAATTGTAAACATTCCCAAAGGGAAATAAATGCGCTTGTGCAAACACACACACACACACACACACACACACACACACTCTCTCACACACACACACACACACACACTCACACACACACACATACACTTTTCTGCCTAAAATTTCAGGAGCTTAAAGATACTTTGAGGGCTCAAGTGCAACCCCTAAGGAGCTATCTCTAAAAACAGATTAAGAATTCCTGCCTGGCAGAATTTCAAGGCTTCACTACTTGAGCTATCAGAACCACAAGCCGGTATTCAGGCTGCCTTGAGTCGCCGGCAAGGAAGAGGAAGGACATTCTTAAAAGTGTGAATTAACTAAGGTGAATTCCTAGGCATCTTGCAATCCTTTCAGGACCCGAGGATGATGAATGGACAGCCTGTAGAAAAGAAGCCCAGCAGCCCTCCGTTAGGATAGGCTTCCGTTCCCTTGGTGAGCAGATCTCTTCCGGTTGCTATCAGGGTGGTGGGTTTTGCTTCGGAAAACGTGATTGATGTGGCTGCACCTCCACGCATACACATCATTAGTCAGTGGCGGGTAAGCTCAGATGGTTGAGCGCTGTGCTAATGAGGCAAAGGTTAGAGGTTCAGTGCCCATGTGGGCCACTTAGCTTTTGTCTCGCTCCTGTCCCCAGACTACTCCCAACACAGGCCACCTGTCTTGAAAGTGTACAGCTAGAGTCAGAGGGAGGAGCCATGTGGAAGGGTTTGGCTGGATCACCGTCAATCTGTCACAACTCTGGGAAATCACCTGCTCTTTGAGATCCTGGTAGTTGATGAAAAAACTCACCTTCCTCGAAAAAGTACAGCAAGCGCATGAGAGAGCACACACGTGGCCCCCGTGGAGTCAATTTCATGAATAACTTGTTAACTTGTCACTTAATTTCACATCCCTGGAAAATATGTAATCCAATGAGGTGATGTAAGCAAAACAGTGGCGAGGTACCCTTTGCTTTCGGTAAACTAAATGTAAATATTTATTTACATATAGAGGGGCGAGCATGAGCATTCATGTTACAGAAAGTTCATTTTGCAAAAAACGACCACAGATGTCCTTGAGTTGTTATTAATTGGCAAATCTTCTATTAAATGTAACATTAATAAAATAATAGTTGGATTCAACAAAACTTTTCAGCCTCATGTTTCTTATGCTGAGCAAAGCATACGTTTGCATGTAAAACTTCCTCACGTATTCACATTTTTGGGTAAAAGCACTATGACCTGACAGCAGCCAGACGTCAGGAAATGACCCTAAGATCCCCCCTGATCCACAGGCTCCTCTCTTCCCAGACCCACAGGAGGCCGAGTGGTTTTGGTTTAACTCCTTCCGTGGCTCTCATCTCTGCCCCTCCCCCATTCTCATTACCACTAAGTCAGTTCAAACCCTGGTTATTTTTCTAGTGAATCACTAAAATACACAACTAATTAATCTTTCATCCTTCCCAAGTGCTGAGGATAAATTTCTGAGGGTGACCTGTAGAGTCTGATTGTCTGGGTTCAAACTTCAAATCATGGTGACTTTTAGCCTGTACCTATTTTGTTTGTTTGTTTTTACCTGTGAATTGAGAACAAAAATACTAACAGGCTTCTGAGATTTTTGTGATGATGTTAATTAGTTAATTTATGAAATATGTTTAGAAAAATTGCCTGGAATATAATACGTATTTAATACATGTTAATTGCTATTATTATTACTAATTAAATCATCATCATCATTATTTCTATATCTACAGCATGAAGTTCTGGAGGTATATTGTTTTCGGTTCCACTGCAAGACTTCCTAATCAAGTTACCTTGGGCAAGTTACCTACCTTCTGATTGGGTGTCTTCATCAGCCAAAAGGTTTACTCACATAGAGTGAATAATAATGCCTGCATCAGAGGGTCTGGTTGAGATTAAATTAGATATTGCAGTACTGTAATATCTGTACACAAAACAAGCCCTAAAGAATAAGACTATACTTTTTGACCCATTTCTATAGTCTGTTACTAGAGAAGATTCCCTGGCTGTGTAGAGGACTGGAAACCAGGAGGAAGAGGTGCTGCTTCTCTCCTGGGCATGAAGCCAGCTCTAGGTTGTTTTGCTGTCACTTTGCCAGGGATGATCGTTCTTCTCTTCCTTCCAGAGAGTAAGAGGAAAGGATGCAGCCTGAGTGGTCTCTGCTATACCTTTCAAAAACCTCGTGTAATAGTTCCTCATTAAATATAGCATTGATCCCACCTTTTTGGAAGCTGATAAATGCTTTATAACATAACAAATTTCAAGCAGCTCTACATATTCTAAATACTCATATCCCCCTCTTGATATGATAAAATCACTGAAAGACATGTTACAAGTTCTAATGCGTAGGCAAACTCAAAATTAAAGGACTTCTCCAGGTACTAGAATCTCGAAACCCATGCAAAGCTTGAACAGACCTGTCATTGCTCACAAGAGTATGTTTCCCAATCTAGATCCTAAGTTTTCAAAAATAGACTTTAATGTCCACCTTGAAACAGGTGAGAAAAACCACTCACCTGAACTAGGTGGAGAGCTAGAATGAGCTATTTTTACAAAGCCAAGGCTGCCCAGGCCATAAAAAGGGAATTAACTCCATTCACCGAACTGAGGAAATAATAATACAATTTTCCATCCATCAGCAGCTATAAGAGAGAGATTTGCTATAAGAAATTAATACCTAATTTTGTGCTATGAGTGCATGTGAGGACCAAACTTACATGATTATCCATGTACTATGGGAGCCCCCAACTAAGACACTGACATGAAAATTTCATCCGTAATATGAATTTCTAAGAATTCTAAAGATGAAAATGTAAAACTGCTTTGTACTGACAATTATGCAACCCACAGTATATATGACCCCCCCATAAAAGAACCAACCATGATATAAATTATTCCCAAAGAAAAAGAAACATGCAACAAAAAAAAAGCAGTTATTTTTAATAATAAAATTTTTAAAAAACATCTACAGGCTAAAATTGTAGTCATTAATATGTTTAAAAACATTGAATAGGTTAAACAGCAGATTAGACATAGCTGACGAAAGACTTAATAAACTGGAAAACAAGTTTGAGAAAAATCACTCAAAATACAGCACAAGTAAATAAACATAAAATGTAAAATAACTTCAGAGATAACGCCGCATATTCATCTAATAAGAATACTACTAAATTTGAAGAAAAAGTAATTGGTAACTTTCAGAATTAAAGAAAACCATGAGACCTCAGATTAAAGAAGCACCCCAATTCCCAAGCAAATGAAAACAAATTTACAACTGAATCCATCAGAATAAAATTATAAAACAAGAAAACAAAGATAGTATCTTAAAAGTAATTAGAAAGAAAAGATAGATTACTCACCAAAGAAACACAATGGTACTGACTACAGGCATATCATCATCTATAATAGAGGACAGAAGAAAATAGGATAACTTGTAAAGCTACAGACAGTTAGACTATTATTTGTGAGAGTAAAATATATTTTCAGATGGATTTAGAGTATAGCATTCAGACTCTTATTCAAGAATTACTAGAGAAGACATCTAAAAGAAAACAAATGCAGAAGAATAAAGAATGAATTGCAAGAAGCACTGACTTTAAGAATTCATAAATATAATTAATCTAAACCAGCTTACTAAGAAAAAGTTTCAAATACTTAAATTTGAAAAGTTTACAAGGATCTAAAATCCTAGTCAACAATAGCATGGAAGGAGAGAGGGGACCATAAAAATTAAAAGGTTCTGTTCCTCTGGGAGAGAGTAGAAATGTTAATAAACTTGGACTCTGTCACATGAAAAATGCTTGTTAAAGTATAAAGGTCTTGCAGAATCCAGTTTTCTGAGACCTGAAGCTTATATAACTTGTATTTTCTCTTTAAAGAAAACATACAAAACCATTTTAACTTTTTAAAATGTTATAAAAAAAACACATGGACCACATTGATAGGCCTTACAGGTAAGGGGCCAGCAAGTTAATCTCTCTCTAGCTTCATAGTGGATCCACTTGTGGTGCAACTTTTAGAAAAATCAAAACAAGATGCTTAAATCAGGGCAACCCCTTCAAGTCCCCTCCCACTGTGGGAGATTTTCTGTCCTCTCAACAAATCCTGCTTTCTTTTAAAAAAAAATGCTTAAATCACTTTCTAATCCAAGAAGAAGGCCAGGGACTAAAAATAAAGAAATGTTATCTCACTAACAAAATAGAAGACAGGAAAAAATTTGTCAAAAAAAAAAAGTCATTGAAAATTGAAAACACATAATATCATGTCCAAATAAATCAGCAATTACAATAAAAAAAATGAGTGAGCTAAATGTTCAACTTAAGTTATAAAATTTAGAAAAGAATGAATCCAAAAAATAGAAGAAAAAATATAAAGAGAATAGCTATTAACAAACTATAAAACACAGAAATAATAAAAAAAATTATTAATAAAAACAATTATCCAATTCTCCTTACATGCCAAGGACTAACTTCATGAAGTTAGTCCTTGGCACGTAAGGAGAATTGGATAATTTTCATAATCATGGTCTCTTACATTCTGGGTTGCCAAAACGTTCAGAAGAGTTTGTTAAGCTTGAAATTATATCTCATTCTTCTTTTCTCTAAGCATGCAAATTTGCAAATGCCCTTTGAGTCAACCAACCATAAAAATCATTTGTACTTCTATTCATTGGGTGATAATTTCAGACCTCACATCAGTCCAAAATCTTGAAGTTCGGATTACTTTTTATCTTCTTGATGGGCCCTTGGATAGAAGCAGGTACTTTTTAGACTGAGAAATGAGAATCTGGAAGTCACAGTTGTGTTTAGGGGCGTGTTTTTGTTGCCTGCTTCTCAGAGCTGTGTCTCACATGTACCCAGAATAGAGACTTGCACTTCAATAATTAATTGTTGGTTAAAAAGAACAAGAACAAGCTTTTTAGGCTGACTAATTCATGCTTCTTCTCCGTCTTTACCTTCTTGTATTTTTACTTTCTGTCTTGTCTTTAATCTGATGGAGATATTCAGATAGATATATGTCTATATCTATCTATATATCTATTTTTCACAGGATGCACTTTGGCTCTAAATGGCCCCTAAAATGATTATAGCCATGCCTTTAAACTGATCCATATCTAAAATGCCCCAAAAGGTCACCAGCAGGCTCCACCCTGAATTCCAAAATAGAGGCACTCCTTGGAAAAGGGAAGTCTCTTTCAACCGCCTAGTCATTCTTGTCAGAGGAAGAGAGACAGTCCCCAGTGGACCACAAGCCAGGAGCTATCTACAATACATTACGAAAATCCTCCAAAATGCAAACCAAAAAAATATTGTTTAACACAGGGGAAAAAAAAGGTAAAGGAACACATGAAGGAGGGAAAAAAGAATCTTCCACTCTCCGCCTCAGAATGTCAGTTACAGCTGGGAAGGAGTCTTTTATTACACAGATAATTCAAAACAAGAAATCTCCTGTCAAGACAGGGACAGCCTCTGGGCTGAACAGGGCACCAAGTTCGACTCACCTCTGCAGCCTTGCTGCTCTACAGGTGAATGTGGTCTGAAATAAAGGTATAAATTATCAACGCTGTGCACGGGACTTAGCCTTCCTTGCCCCTCTATTAACCTCAAACCCTCCTCCTGCCTGCAATCACCATGTGGAAAAAAGTTCCCCATGTGGCCTGGCAGACGGTAACGCAAATGTTTCACTGACTTTTGAATTAAGAAAGAAAAAAAAAAATCCTGACTGTGGCATATAAAAGACACAGCAATTTAGGGTTTGGTTGTTTCCTATGGAAGGTGTATGATTTTTCGCTTACAAAAAAATAATTGTTAAGTTTTTCAACATTGTGGCCTTAGGAGGTAATTTGCTAAATTAGCTGATTTTTGGACCATTTAAAAGAACATTTCTTTTGAAAGCATATAAAATGTATTAAAGCAATCTTTGGAGTCCTTACCCCTGCTTGAGATTTTAATTTACTCCAAGCTAATAAATTATCCCCCCTCTCAGAGGCTATTGAAAAATTTCAGTTAAATCCTTTTTAAATTTTAATGTGTCCAATTGAGTCCTGAGCAATTTAGACATACACACTGGCAGCTTGGGGTGGTCAGCTCACCAAGGCAAGACTGAAAAGGGGTCAGATGAACGCGAGCCTCTCGCCCCCTGGGATTGCCAAGGTGATATTAACGAATGCGATTCTCACCCCCCCACACACACACACATCCAGGTCTGATGCTTGGATAATTACTTCTCCACAACAGCATTTAACAAATGCCCCTATTTGAAGGCCAAGACCATTTTCTCTCCAGCTGGAGAGAGCTGCAGAGAAGGCAAGAGAGGGAACGAGGCCGAGGGGTGAAGGTGGGGAGGGAAGGAGGGTGCAGGAAGAAGCCGGGTGTCTCTAATCAGAGCCAAGAAGGCAGCGCTGCGGATCTGGGTCACTTTGGTCGTGGGGTTTGCTGAAGCACAAAGGCTCACTTCATCTCAGGCACGGCCCGGCGTTACCTCTGCACACTTATCAGAAATATTTTTTCAGGCTATCAATTATTATATTTGAACATTGCATCCCGGCTCTGGGGAGCCCTTAGCAAGCTGTAGCAAAAATCAATCCAGTTTTACAACTTTTACCTTGGCAGAGCTCCAACCCTTTATCTACGTTACCCGTAATTTAAAGATGCCATATCTCTTTCCCTGGCATGGATCTATTCCCAAGTATGACATGTCCTTGATAAACAACAATAATTTCTTGAAGTTTGCACTGGTTCGTCTGGGTAGGGTTCACTTCCATGGAAGTCACCCCATGGCCCGGGTCGTTCCAGTCTTGTCAATAACAATCATTACAACAGTGGTTAGCGACACTAACTGCTTCGTCCTCCTTGGCTTCTCCTCTCCATGTGGTCTGATATATATGACTCCAGCCCGGGGTGCTAATTTTATTGATCAGGTAGGAGGATCTACTGTATTTTTTTTTAATCACCTATTGGAAATAGCGTCTGAATCATATTTGGGGGGAAAAAAAACTTGAAGACTTCGGTATGCTTGTGAAAACATGACCTTGAACTTGCTTCTTTTGTTGACGCAGTGGAGAGGTGGCACTGGGGACAGAGGGAATCAACCGTCTTGTCAGGGGCATGTATATGTGGACCAAGGGACTGGCCACGGGGGTGGCATCCTGAAAGACGTTACATATCAAATGCCAGGGGGAGGGGGTGTGTGTGATACAACAGGACATGGTGCCACTCAGGGGAAGGTCACTGCCTCCTCATAAGGTGAGAAATTTGAGTTGAGGCTACTGTTCTCCCATTTGGCCAAGTTGGTGTAGGTGGCAAAAACAATCATAACTCCGGGCTTCAGAGAAGGCTGTGAGGAAATGAGAATAAAGGAGGAAAGCTTACCTTCAAGCCACATTTTGAAAAGACTTTTGAACGTGGGAGTGTTTTAGATATCACCAGCTTCTCCATCTCTTTAGGAAATCTTCATGCATAGCTAAGCCAGTGATCAGACAGGCTGGTTTTCTGATTCCGTATTTTGCACTCACACTAGTTCCAAATGTGTTTTATCCGTTGTCCATGCATCTCATTTCTGCAAGTTCACTTGAGCAGTAAGCCAGAGGCTGATACCATCCCTCTTCCTGTCTTTGAACAGGTCTCCACAGAGTGTTTTGGTATCTGTGGCTGCCGTGAGATCAAAGTAGAACAGGCGTTACGTGAAAGATGAATGTTCAGAAACTACAATAAAAAACCAGCAAATTAAGAATTGAATGATTCTCTCATCATTCATTTATTCAAAAATTCTGGCTCTCAGTTGGACTCCGTCATAAACTCATACGTGGAATTTCCACTTTTCTTCCGGTTTGAAGAGGCTTAAATCTTTTTCTTTTTATGAATCTTTAAAAACAATTTTATTTTTCAGTAATTATAGATTCACAGAAAGTTGCAAAAATAGTGTAAAGACGCGTTATGAACTCTTCATCCAGTTTCTGCCAGGGGTTACATCTTATATAATTAACCACAGTATTAAAGCCAGGACATTTACCAAGGAACAATGCACATGTATGGCTCTATGTCACTTTTTCATTGTACCCATGTGATCTTCAAATAACACAATCGGGATACAGAACTAACTATTCCATCGCTACAAACCGCTTCCACTTTTGCAGTCATATCTACCACTCCCTTCCTTGCTAAATCCTAGCAACTAGTAATTTGTTTTTCATCTCTTTGATGTTGTCATTGCAAGAATATGATATAATGGAATCCTACTCTATGTGACATTTGGGTTGGCTTTTTTCACTCAGCATTATGCACGAGATCTATGCAATTTGTTGCATGTCTCAATAGAACACTCCAGCTCATTGCCGAGTAGCATTCCATGATATAGATTTGCCAGTTTATTTAAACGTTTACTTATTACGAGCTATTTTGGTAATGCCTACTTTGGGACTATTACAAATAAAATTGTTATGAACAATCGTGCACAGTGTTTTGTACAGACTTAAGATTTCATCAGGACCCAGGTGGGTCAGGTGGTACATATGTTTTAGTTTTTAAGAAACTGTCACTTTTCCAGAGTGGCTGTTATATTTTGCAATCTTACCAGCAAAGTATGAGAGAGCCAATCTCTCTGCAGCATTTGATATTTTCACTATTTTTGTTTTTGCTGTCCTAAGAGACGTGCAGTGATATCTCACCGTTGTTTTAATTTACATTTCTCTAAGGACTAATGATACTGAATCTCTTTTCACGTACTTATGTGCCATTTATACATGCTCTTTATCCTGTATATCTTCTGTGGTTAAAATGACACTTCATAACTTTATCCCATTTTCTAATTAGATTGTTTGGAGTTTTTTTAATATTGAATTTTAATCGTATACCCCATGGTTAAGTGGAGTTTATTCCAGAAATGAAAAGCTCTTTCAATATTCAAAAATCAATCAATATTAACATATTAAGAACAATCACACGATCATATCACTTTTTGCAGAAAAACGTATTTGATAAATCCAAAACTATCTATGATATAAAGTCTCAGAAAAAGTACAAATAAATGATACCTTACCTTATAAAACCCCTAAGGCTAATAGAATACTCAGTGGTGGAAGACTGAATGCTTTTCCCCAAGAGTGCAAACAAGACAAAGATATTTGATCTCATCACTGCTATTCAGCACAGTACTGGAATTCTAGACAGCACAATAAGGCAACAACAACAAAAAAAAAAACAACCACATACAGATCTGAAAGGGGGGAGTCCCTATTTGAAGATAACATGGTGATCTATACAGAATATCTCACTGCATGTACAAAAACACTTCTAGAACTAATAAGTTTAGCGAGGTCATATGTTACATGTTTATCTTGCATCTTGAATTGATCTTTTCAAAGGACCAGCTTTGTTTGACTTTTTCTATTTGTTTTCAATTATATATATTTCTGCTCTTATCTTTGTTAATTTTTTTCTGCTTGCTATGGGTGTGTCTCATTCTTCTTTTCTACATTCTTGAGGTGGGGGTTTATTTGTTTATTTTTCTCTTTTCTAATTTAATCATTTAATAATATACATTTTCCTCTCAGCACTGCTTTAGCTGTGTCCCATAAAGTTTGAGGTAGTGTATTTTAATTTTCATCTGGCTCACACTGGATTTGATTTGTTTCTCTTGAGACTTCCTCTTTGAACCATGGATTATGTGAAGTGACTTATTTAGTTTCCAGGTGTTTGGAGATTTTTCTGTTATTGATTTCTCGTTTGATTTCCTTGTGGGTAGAGAACACATTCTTGATTATTTCAGTTATTTGAAATGTTTGAGGTTTGTTTAATGGCCCAGCATATGATCTACCTTATACGTGTGTCATGGGCACTTGAAAAATATACATACTCTGCTGCTGTTGTGTGGAGTGTTTTATAAATGTCAGTTGAATTCTGTAGGTTGACACTGGTATTGATTTATTCTACATCCTTTGTGATTTTTTTTTTGTCTAGTTCTTTCAGTTATTCAGAGAAGGCTTTGAATTTTCCAACTACAATAATGCATGTGTATTTCTATTTGTTTGGGCTTCATATATTTTTCAACTCTTTTTTTTTTTTGCTCATACATAGTGCTGTTATGTCTTCTTCAAGGATTAATATTTAATCCTTTTAATCATTATGTAATATCCCTCTTTAACACAAGTCAACTTCCTTGCTCTAAAATCTATTCTATCTGATTATTAGTATAGCCATTTGTACTTTCCTTTAATTAAAATGGCCATGGTATCTTCTTCATCTTTTAAATTCAAACTCAATATATCATTATGCTTGATGTATTTTTTATAAAAAACAGATAGTTGGGTTGTGCTTTTTATTTAGTAGGCCAACCTGTCTTTTTTATTATTATTTTAAGAAAGCAGGATTTATTGAGAGGACAGAAAAGCTCCCACAGTGGGAGGGGACCAGAAGGAGTTGCCTGAGCCTGTCTTTTAATTTGTGCATTTAGATCATTTACGTTTATTGTATTTGTTAATATAGTAAAGCTTAGGTCTGCTGTTTTATGTCCCGCTTTTTGTTTGTTCTCTGTGTATCTGTTTTTGTATCTGTTTGCTTTTTCTTTATAGCAGACTACCGAACATTTTTTAGAATTCCATTTTTATTTATCTATAGTGTTTTTTAGTAGATATCTTTGTATTTTTTTAGTGGCTGCTTTAAGTATTACTATATTTAAAACTTATGAAAATCCAGTAGTGTCAACGACTTATTTTCTGTGGGACATTAGTGACACAAATTTAGATAATTTACTATGGCTACACATGTTTCTGGGACTCTGGGACACTCCTCTTCCCTGCTCCCAGTCAGTCTAAAAGGGGGAACCAAAAAACCTGAAATTATCTTTTGGAGAGCAGACCTCTTGTACAACTGGCTTCCCCATCTAGGTAAGTGTTCTAGGAACTCACTGACATAAGTATACCAGCTAGCCTTGCTGTGAGAGGCTGTGTTCAGCTTCAGGGACTTTTTTGTGGCAATTCTTTCAACTCGATTGCCCATTTCATGATGGGTGATTTATAAGCACACCTGCCCACATTGTGCTGAGCGTTCAGCAGTTTTTGCCTGAAAACAGCATGACTCCTGTCCCCCACCCTCCTTTTTCTGACAATATCACCCCAAGTGACTTTTTTTTTGTTTCCCTTGATGAATAAAAAGTCCTCAAAGGGAGACATTTGGCCCATGTGGAAGAGGTGAAAATAAAACAAAATAAATTGCAGAATCATTAAAAGGCATCAAATCGATGTGTTCAAAAACTATTTTGAGAAGTGAAAAAAAGTGTCTCAATTAGTGTATTGCATCAAACAGAACTTTGAAGGTGATTGAAATTTAAATATCTAAGAATAAATATACAACGTTTTATAAATAAATTCTGGATTTTTTGAGTCTCCCGTCGTGTTTCCTGTTCTTCAGTTTAGGTTCTATTTATCGATCGTTAAAGGTCAATACACCCTGTCCTCTGTATTCATCTGTTGTTGAGTCCAACCACTGAGGGGTTTTTTGGGGTTTTTTTTTGAGTTGGAGTCTTACTCTGTCGCCCAGACTGGAGTGCAGTGGCCGCTCCCGGCCACCACAGCCTCGACCTGCCGGGCTCCGGCGATCCTTCCACCTCAGCCTTCCAAGTAGCCGGAATTACAGGCGTGCGCTACCACACCCGGCTGATTTTTTTGATTTATTGTAAAGGTGAGGTCTCGCTGCCCAGGCGGGTCTTGAACCCATAGGCTCAGGCAATCCACTCACCTAAGCCTCCCAAAGGCGTGGGATTACAGGCTGAGCCACCGAGCCCAGCTCATCCATTGAGTTTTTAAATCTCCATTATCATATTTTTTCAATTCAAAAATTTTCCATTTGGTTCTTCTTCATATATTCCATTCTTTCTGCTGAGGCTTTCTAATTTTCATTTGTTTCGAGCATGTTTGTAATTCCTCACTAAAGCACTTTTATATGGCTGCTTTCAAATCCCTGTCAAATAAGTCTAGCATATGTGTCGTCTCTGCATTAGTGAATGTTGATTTTCCTTCCTCTTTCAATTTATAATCTTTCTGATACTTGTTTTAAGTGATCTTAGTTTAAAACCTAAAACTACTGGGCGTCCTGTTAAAAGACTTTTCATCTTATCTACGCTTTGTGTTTTAGCAGATCTCTTCTCACAATGGTCTGGTTAAAAAGGGAGAGCACTGCCTTTGCTATCATTTTGCTATTATTACTGTCAGGTAGATCTGAAAGTCTAGGTTCACTACTTGGCTCCTTAACACCTGAGGGGAAGGTGCACCTTTTTACACCTGTGAAGGGTTTTACCACTGGGTGGTCTACTCACTAGACCTTCCTTACACCATCCTGGCCGAGAGGGAAAAAGGAATCAGTTTTACTACTCCCCGCATGACCTCTACTGACACCAAAGGCGGATAGAGGAATAGCCTGGCTACTGTGTAGCAGTAGTGAAAGTCCGGATGTCCCACCAGCCTACTCTGACACTATCCTAGAAAGACAAGGAAGTGGCATCTTCACACTGCTTGGAGGAAATGCTAGAAGTCAAGGCTCCCCCGAGTAATCTCCACTGATAGGTTTGAGATGAGAATGCGTCGTTACCCTCTGAAGTGGGTTGGTGGGCTTTATTATCACCACTGGGATGAAAGTTCAAGCCCCCTTGGCCTTGTGTGATGCCACCAGAGCAGGGTGGGGGATGGAACCTCTTGCTGTAGCCTTGGGAAAGAAGTCCAGACTCCTCTCACCAGTCATCTTTACTGAGAGGAGGGGTGGAGACACAGTTTCCCTGAAGTGTTTGTCTGGAGTAGAACATTTATTGTCTAAAAGTTTCCTGTTTGGCTAGGCTAGACTGCTCCTTTCCTGGTTCTTTGGAATTTTTGGGGGCTTCTTTGTTTTACACCCATGGGTGTTTTCAGGTCGCTGGCTTCTCCAGTATCCAGTCTGGGATACGGGAAACAGAAAGAAACCCCAGGAACTCATTGGCATGTCATTTCTCAGTTCCCACAGTCCTGAGCTGATCTGACTTCTCTCCACCTGGCAGAGTTCTTATTGTTGCTTCAATTATAACATCCATGGTTTTTAGTTGTTCTTAGTGGAAGGATTAAGGAAAAGCACATCTACTCCATCTTACCAGAAGTAGCAGCATTTTTTAAAATGTCTTCTTAAATTACTGCCTAATATTAAAAAATGACCTTTCCAATGACAATTCTATGGCAAGATCCATTATAGACAAATAAGTTACTTTTTTCGGGTATTGAACTTTACCACATAAGTAGCATCTGTGGTCATTAAAGTTAGGAAGCAAATATAAACACCAAAGTTCTGATGATAACTGCCTCATTTTAATATTTATATAGAAGCTGTTGCATCATAAATACTGAGTTATGCTATTATCCCTGTCTACCCTGGCTTTTAATAAATGTGAAATCTGGCAAATATTACTACATCCATTCTTTATATAGCTTTGAACTTAAGAATAGAAAATGCATTTCCTCATTAAAATTTGAAAAATGTCGATTTTGTGAGTAGAACTTCCCTCCGTTTACCAAAATTTTCTTCCAGACTTGCTCTATCTTCATCATTTTTGTAAATGCAAATAAATTTGACATTATTCACATACCTCTTAGCTATGAAAAGGCAATGAAATAAGAAATCGTTTCTCATCTGTTCATGGATTCCTTTGTAATTATACGGAAAAGAGAAGAAACTGAAGGAAAGAGATTTTTTTTTTTAAGTCTGGAGGATAAATGCAAAGGCAAGAAAAAAGAACAAAAAAGAGGAGAAAGGAGAACTCATCAAAGGAGTCATGGAGGATTGACTGTGAAACCATATTAAAACATTTCTTGATGTCAGAACCCAGAATTTCATGCATTAAGAATCTTCCCAATCTAAAGTTTCAAATGATCAATTACTTTTGACCCATAACTCCTGGTAAAACCCAGAGCAAGTATTGGCTCAACTTAAGTACTCCCAAGTTGAGTTGGGAGCCCAGTATATTGTTTGCAATGGTGACTTTCTTGAGGACAAAGGGACTATATCATCATTGGTCACCTGGCACTCTCTCTGGTGCCTATACATGATAGAGAGACGAAATCCCCTGGAGTGGATGTCACCCCAGTGGAACCTTCAGGTGAGCACATCCTGAAGGGCATAACCATTTGAAGATTCCAGGAGAAAACACACACTTAGACACACACAAACACTCCCTCAAATAGTATTGTCAACGTAAACATTCAAATGCAATTATTCTAATCAGCAAGCTCAGGTATCATATTTCAAACTTTCGCCAAACAAGTGGGTCAGAGAACAGCAATCATAATCTCTGAGAACCGTAGGAGTGGCAAATACACGTCAGTTCACAGAGAAATGTAGCCATTTGATAGAGGCTCCTGGGTGTGCTGCTTTAAGAAGGATTCTGAGGCAAGAACAGGACAGAGTGTGCTGTCACCTGAATGTTTCTGTCCCCCCAGATTTTCAAGCTAAAATCCTAACCTCCAAAGTGTCAATATTAGGAGGGAGGGCCTTCTGGAGGGGATTGGGTCATGAAGGTGGAGCTCTCATAGATGGGATTAGTGCTTTAAAAAAAAAAAAAAAGACTCCAGGGAACTGCCTCGTCCCTTCTGCCATGTGAAGACAGGGCAAGAGTATCAATAAACAAGGAAACAGACACCAAATCAGCATCTGAAAAGAAAAAAAAACCAAACAACCCCATTATAAAGTGGGCAAAAGATATGAACAGACACTTCTCAAAGGAAGACATCCGAGCAGCCAACAGACACATGAAGAAATGTTCAACCTCACTAATCATCAGGGAGATGCAACTCAAAACCACACTGAGATACCACCTAACTCCAGTCAGAATGGCAATTATCAATAACTCAAAAAATAACAGTTGCTGAAGAGGGTGTGGTGAAAAGGGAACATTCCTACACTGTTGGAGGGAGTACAAACTAGTGCAACCTCTGTGGAAAACAGTGTGGCGATTCCTGAAAGCTCTAAATATCGACCTCCCATATGACTCTGCAATCCCCCTACCGGGAATATACCCTGAAGAACTCAAATCACTCTATGAAAAAGAGACCTGAACACGTATGTTTACTGCAGCCTTGTTCACAGTAGCAAGAACCTGGAACCAACCATGCTGTCCATCAAAAGTGGATTGGATTTAAAAAATGTGGTACATATACACGATGGAATACTACGCAGCCATAAGAAAGAACAAAATCATGAATTTCGCAGCAACCTGGATGGAACTAGATTCTATAATACTGAGTGACTTCTTACAGAAATAAAGATCTGAGTATCACATATTCTCACTCATATAATGGACCCTGAACATCTGTCGTGATACTGTAAGAAAAGGATTGACAGTGGTGGGAACCTATGTGGGGGAGGGAGGAGAAGGGAGGTGGGATTAACGGTGGTCGATATCTGTCTGGGGATGGGAAGACACCCCTTGTCAACAAGGATGCCTGAATGAAACATATTTGTATACCTAACCCTTAACTGTACCCCACAATGCCAAAATAAAAAATATCAATTAATAAAAAATAAATATAAATAAATAAAATTAGTAGACTTTTGTTTCTAAGATAACTTAGATAACCAAAGGAGTATAAATAACTTCTGCTATTTTTTCTTTAAAAATTATGCTTACATCTCTGTTATATATTAAATTTATTTTGAGTATGATATAAAATTAATTTTGCTCCCACACAAATACCTAGTTATTGCAAAGCTACTTATTTGAACGCCTATGTTTTTTCTTTGACAACTTTGTTGAATGTTGATTGACGATTAAGTTTAATTTAGACCCTCTGTTTTGTGCCAATTATCTCTGTGTATTTATACCAATATTGCAGTCATGTACACTTTAGCTTTGCAGTAAGTTTTAAAGTCATGTATGGTAGATTCTTCAAATTTATTCTTCTTTTAAGTGTACTCTTAAATATTGGCCTTTGCCTTTTCCATAAAAATTTTAGAACCAACCCTTGTCAATTTCTACCACAGAAATAATTGCTAGGATTTTGATTGGAATTTTAGTGACCTAAAGATTATCTTGGGTACAATGGCCCATATTACTATTATGTCTTTCAGTCTATAGACGTATTTTTTATTTATGTAGGTGGTGTTTAATTTTTCTCAACGTTTTGCAATTTATTTGTTAAATTTACTCTCATATTTTTAAATGCACTATGTCGCCAGAAATAAAATAATGTGTGTTATTTAAAAAAAAAAAAAGAACTCCAGGGAGCTGCCTTGTCCTTTCTGCCATGTGAGGACAGGCAGGAGTATCTATAAACAAGGAAACAGACACCAAATCAACCAGGGTCCTGATCTTGAACTTACCAGCTTTTGGAAAGGTGAGAAAATAAATTTCTGTTGATTATATGCTAATTTATGGGATTATTTTTTTTGTTTCTTTATTTTTTGTTTGTTTGTTTGTTTTGAGTTGGAGTCTCACTCTGTCACCCAGACTGGAGTGCAGTGGCACCCTCCCAGCCACTGCAGCCTCAACCTGCTGGGCTCCAGCGATCCTTCCGCCTCAGCCTTCCAAGTAGCTGGAACTACAGGCGCACGCTACCAGGCCCGGGTAATTTTTTGATTTATTGTACAGGCTGAGTCACTATTGTTATAGCAACCTGGAACAGTAGACACAGCAGCATGTCATGAATGTGCGGGATTTGAAGTATGGAGACCTGTACTTGCAGAGTATGAAATCGAGGCCTTGGACAATCACACTTAATTGCCCAGGTGACATTGGCAAAGGTAGTGTGGTGCAGTGGTCAGCAGGCTATGGAGCCGAACTGTCCAGGTTAATCAAGTCTGGACCTGCCAGCTGTGTGACTTTGGGCCAGACCTAACTTCTCTGTGCTTCAGTTTCCTCAAGTATAACAGAAAATGATCATTTTGTCCAAAAATTGCGAGAATTGAAGAAATGGCATTTGTAAAGCACTGACATATAATGACTATGCAAATATACATTTTAAAAATTTCTGTTATTAAGAATGGCCATCATTAATAAAACAACCAGCAATAGGTGCTGGTGAGGACGTGGAGAAAAAGGAACACATCCACACTGCTGGTGGGAATGCAAACTAGTGCAGCCTCTTTGGAAGACAGTGTGGGCGATTTCTGAACGAACTAGAAATTGACCTTCCATATGACCCAGCAATGTCTCTATTGGGAACATATCCGGAGGAACGCAAGTCATTCTACCAAAAAGATACCTGCACAAGTATGTTTGCTGCAGCTGTACCCACAATAGCAAAAACATGGAACCACCCATGCTGTCCATCAAACCTGGACTGGATTAAAAAAAAAGTGGTACATATGCACAATGGAATATATTGCAGCCATAAAGAAGGATAAACACATGGACTTCGCAGCAACTTGGATGGATTTAGAGTCAATCATACTCAGTGATCTATCACAGAAACAAAAAACAGAGTACTATATGTTCTCACTCATAAGCAGATCTTGAACAATTATAATACTAAAAGAAAGGGATTGGCAGTAGTGGGAAACTGTCAGGAGATGGGGGTGGGATTGGCAGTTGAGGGAAACTGCTAGAGGAGGGAGAGGCATACCTCATCAACAAGGGAACCTGCATAATCAACGTTTGTATACCTAACCCTGAATTGTACCCCACAACTTTATAATAAAAATAATAATAATAATAGTAAATTTCTGTTGTGGCTCAGCCTGTAATCCCGCGCCTTTGGGAGGCTGAGGTGAGTGGATTGCCTGAGCCCACGGGTTCGAGACCCGCCTGGGCAGCGAGACTTCATCTCTACGATACATCAAAAAATCAGCTGGGAGTGGTAGCGCGCGCCTGTAATTCCGGCTGCTCGGAAGGCTGAGGCGGAAGGATCGCCGGAGCCCAGTAGGTCAAGGCTGCGGTGGCCGGGAGCGGCCACTGCACTCCAGTCTGGGCGACAGAGTGAGACTCCAACTCAAAAAAAAAAAAAAAAAAGAATAGTGAACAAAGGGTGATGTACTTCCTTCTTTTAGGACACGGACCTCCCCCAGCCATAGGCCACCGTCTCCTCAATACCGTCTTCTTGTCGTAGAAACAAACTGGAGAGGTTAAGGATCAGATGACAAATGTGAGATGCAGTGAGTGCTCACACGGGCAATCTGGGGAGGAGGGCTGGTGGAGTGAGAGCCAGTGGGTTGTGTCCTGACCCACCCCCTGCTGCTTCTCCAGGGCAGTGCCAAGGAGAGAGAAACAACCATGTTCGAGAGCCCTCGGGCCCTGACTGTGCTGGGCTCTCTCTGGTGTGGGATGCCTGGCATCCCTGCACCTGGGAGGCAGAGCGTTTAGAAGCTCTCCACCTCTGGTGACAGTGGGCCATGGTCTTCTGCTTTCTTTCCTTCCAGTGTTGAACACCAGCATCATGAATGAGAAACAAGTCAACTGGAGGAAGCATGGTGTCTTGGGTTCACAAATACTTCAGTCCACTTTGCACGGAATCAGCAGACTGTTCCACAGGCCCTGCTAGGCTTTTGGCACAGGTGCTAAGAGTAACCTATTCCAATGGCCAGAAAGACCTTTTGAAGAACAGACTCAGGACCACTACTCTGAAGCAGAGGAGGTCAATGACATTACGAGGTGGGCTTCTATTGTCCTATCATGTGTAACAGCTCTCGGCCCCACAGGTGGTTGTCACCAGGACTCTTAGTACCGGTCCTTTCACTGGAAGTGTATTGAATACTTGCTACATAAAAAGCACCATGATACTCTCTCCAGAACTACAAAATCAACAAAGAAAAAACGAAAAGAGGAGAGGAGGGGAGGAGTAGTGAGGGAAGAGGAAGGCACATGGAAAGAAGGAAGCAAGGTAGCAAGGGAAGGAAGAAGGAAGAGCCAGATAGAAGGAGGCAGAGAAAGGGCTTTACTTCTTCTGTATTCCAGTTACTGCATCTTGTTTTGTCTTTTAACATGTCACCCCCTAATTCTTACACCAGCCATGAGGGCAAAAAGTGCTAACTCTACTTACACATGAGAGAGGAAGGGGTGCTGGTGAAGAAGGGGAGAATGGTCAACATGCCCAGAACTAGCCGGGCTCGGTGGCTCAGCTTTGGGAGGCTGAGGTGAGTGGATTGACTGAGTCCGCGGGTTCGAGAACCTGCCTGGGCAACTTGGTGAGACCTCATCTCTACAATAAATCCAAAAATTAGCCAGGCGTGGTAGCACACGCCTGGAGTTCCAGCTACTCGGAAGACTGAGGCGGAAGGATCGCCGGAGCCCAGCAGGTCGAGGCTGCGGTGGCCGGGAGCAGCCACTGCACTCCAGTATGGGTGACAGAGTGAGACTCCAACTCAGAAAAACATGCATGGAACTCCCAATGGGCCTTTTCTACCCACGGGATTATGGTGGAGTTTGGAAAGCATTTGGACAGGAGTCAGAAGCCCCAGGCTTTAGTGAGCTCTCTGGTTGATGAGCTGGGTGGTGCTGGGAAAAGCCCAGGGCGACCCTTGGCCTCTGTTCTTTGACCTATAAATGGATGGGCCTATCAAGAGGACAGATTGCAGACCCTTTCCCCTGCCACTATGATGTGTTACAGCAAGTTGAGTCTGACTGCCCTAAGCAGGGCCTGCAACACATAGCTCGCCACATGGGCCCCATGGCTTATCCCTTGCCTTCCTGAAGACAAAGATTACAGCCTCTATACGCTGACTCCTCCCAAATCCCAAAGCTTAGCAGACAGACTCCCAATGACAGCTACTTTTCCCTTTATCTTTGTACTAGAAATCCATTTGCGGCTTTCAGATCTTGAAGTACTCACTTTATTCTGAAGGGAGCACCTGAAATAATGTCATCCCTAAAGTTTCTTAAAGATTTAGCTCCGTGCGAATCTGCCAAATATCCAGCTCTTTGCAAGAGGCATGTAAACTGGTCCATCTCTTCTAACAAACATCCAATAAACCGGGTTAGATAAAACTAAGAGTTTTTAAAAAGGTAGACATTTGGCCTCAAGTTATGAAACCGGACCAGAGCTATACCCCTGCAGTGTTGAGGACAGGACCAAAATCTCTGTGGAGCTTGGGGAACTTCTTGGGGTGGTATAGTGCCGCATGCAACCAGATGGATTGAATCTGCAGTGTTCATAGGTGAGCATGGAGTTTCCACATGAATATTTAGAGAGTTGACTGGGCAAACATGCAGAAATGACTTCACTGCTCAGAACACACTTTCCCATCTTCTCCCCCTTTCTCCTCTCTTTGAAAAATGGCATGAACTTTATCCAACTATGAGAGAAGAGGTCATCCCAAGTCTATGGCCCATCTCCAAGGGACTGTGCTCCCTATCCCAGCCAGCATCTGCTCCTCAGTGCCCAACCCACAGACCACCATTCCTCTCCTGCAAGGATTCCCAAGGAGTAAGCTGGGCTTCCAGCAGTAGTGGCTGCAGGAAGCAGATGCCCGGAGCTTGTCTGCCATTCCAGGAATGTTCTCACTGGGTAGCACTTTGTGCTTTGACCGGGTCCAGAACAAGAAGTTGCAAGTGAGAGCACTTGGCACTTCAAAATCCTCGTGGGCCCAGTCCTTAAATTTGGAACTCTGGGCAAAATGGTGGGAGAAAAATAAACAACAGAAGCTTTAGTAGCTGGGATGCTTGGACAGCCAGGTATGTGTCCTGAGGCAGAGACGGGAAGGGAGGAGCTGAGGGAGGCAACAGGTGCCCTGGTCAGGCAGGCAGAAATGCCCTCACATTGGCTGTCACCCCAGAAAACTAAGTGCTTTCAGAGGAGAAAAAGGAAGTGCTGGTCACTGGTATTACAGAGGTGGTGGTGAGTGCAGCTCTGAGGAAAAGAAGAACCCAGAGCCCTAGGGACCCACTGACAAGGCTCTGAGCTGGAGCAGATGCATGCCCCCTGCACTCCGTCCCTCTCTCTTCCAATAGCTCCCTTCTCTCTCCAGGTAGCTTCATCCTCCCAAGACAGGCACACAGCAGGGGGACTCTGAAACCTCACTCAGGCAATTAGAGGTCTTAAAGAGAAGGCAACAGTGACCTCGTTTCAGAAGAGAAATGGTCTTTGAGAAAAAAAAATATTTTAAAAATAACCATGCTGTATTTGTGTTACTATCTAAAGGTGATGAATCTTTCTTAAAATCCTTAAAAAGAAAGCCCTGGCACACAGAGACTGAACTTACACCACACCAAGTGTTTGCATGAAAGCAAGTGTGAGAATCCAGACGTCCGTCACTCGTGTCAAACACCTGTATGTTTGGCTATCCAAACCACGGGCCAAATGGCTCAATTTTTACCTATCTGATATCATGAAAATAAAGCATAGCCGGGCTCGGTGGCTCAGCCTGTCATCCCGCGCCTTTGGGAGGCTGAGGTGAGTGGATCACCTGAGCCCGCGGGTTCGAGACCCCGCCTGGGCAGCGAGACTCATCTCTACATAATCAAAAAATCA
>NW_007256253.1:240340-295238 GCF_000164805.1 Carlito syrichta | reverse complement strand
TGCACTCCAGTCTGGGTGACTGAGTGAGACTCCAACTCAAAAAAAAAAAGAAAAAGAAAATAAAGCATAAAGCAAACTATAAGAATATTATCTTCAAATATGAAATTAACTTTTTCTCATTGATTATTTTTGTAGAAACTTAGGCAGAGAAAGAATGTATTTAGTAGAAATTCTGGAAATTTTCATTATTTTAATTTTTCTGAATAACAAAGTTCTGGAAAAAAATTTCAAAAATGTTCTTACTCTAGAAAATATACATTAAATTTCTATCTGAAAGTTAAAATATTGACCTTAAATTCCAAAGATACATCTCTTGTGTCCCAAATAAAACTTCCAGTCAGGAGACAATATACTTGATATCACCTCTTACCATGCTTTGAAATCATCATGTGAGATGTTAGCAGTAAAAATGACTTATTTGGCATTGCAAAACTTACATTGAGGGTCAAACAAATGCAAAGTCAAAATCATTTATTACTATTAAATAATATTTCATTTTAGTTTTGCTACCGTATACCTTTGAAGTTAACCTGTGTTTATTAAATAAATACATTATCAGCATCAACAGACACTTTAATAGGATTTCTATTATAACAAATACAGTTAAGATCTTTCTGAGACCCAGGAACATGGGGTCATTTGTTAATGGCAAAGATATCATTCTTAACTGAATCTCCAAGCTTTCATTACCACAATGTCACTGTCAAATAATTAAGAAACTCAAAATCATTCTATGCTTCTAAATTTGTGGTCTAAGAAAATTCTTAGGATATAGATTCAATTTAACTGAAGCAAAAGTGAAGTAATGATAATTCGATAATCTTGTTCATCAAAAAAATTAAGCCAAAAATATGCATTTTTGACACTTTTTGTCTTATTGGAGGTGTAATTTTATAGGCCATTTTGCCCTGGGGACACAGTGAAAGCCATAAGTTTTCTTCAAGATCAAGGTGTACTGACTTTGCTCCATGTTTGCCCAGAGGAGTTCAGTTTGCTTTACAGAGAAGGACCCATGGTAAACAGCCCCTCATAACCACAGGCCTTTCTTTTTTTCAGAAAGAGTTTCCCTGCCTGTTCCCACAAATATTCCACCCCACCAGTACTGAAAGATGGGAGATCCCCGAATGCAGAGAGGTAAGAACAGAGGAAACGGGCTTTCTGAGTCTTGTGCCAATCCCTCTGCACCTGCTAACAAGGCTGACATGTTTGAACGAAGCGGTTCAATTTGCATTTGTCACCAGAGTGAGACATTAGCGGTGTGAATATTGAGAGAGACAGATGTACCCCAGCAGGACTGCCACCTCACACAGCCCACTGTGCTACCAACATAGGGAGGCTGCCAGCCCAGGGGACGCGCCCTCACTTCCGAGGAGCTATGGTACTGCTAGACACAGCAGAATAGGACATATGCTCTTCCTGAAAGCCCTGGGGTCCTGTGTGATAGATGGGGGACAGATTAGCCAGTGCCCTATTGTGTGCCAAACTCACAATCCCTGAGGACTGTTTGTTGTCTTTTAAGTATGACACCCCCTTATTTTTCTGACTTCCCACCCACCTACCCTTCCTGTGTTCCTGAGAGATGCAAAGATTTTACCAGACTTGACTCTTTTCTGAGTTTCTAAGTTTCTTCCAAATCTCCTGGGGAAATATATTTCAGCCCGATTATGGACAGTTTAAGGTATCTGATGTTATTCTCTGGTAGATGGAAATCACTTTGGTGCTGTATCCGATTTTCTCTGAAAGTGCATTTTCATTATAAGACAATTATTTTACGATAGACTGAATCCGAATTCCTAGTCTATAATATTTTTATGCAACTTTATGATTTAACGCAGGGGTCAGCGAACTCTTTTGGCAGGGAGCCAATGGTAAATTGTTAGGCCTGTGTGTCTCCTTCACAGTCATTCGACTCTGGCATCATGTGGAGAAAGCAACCATGGACAGCACATAAATGAGTGGGAAAATAACATTAAGTCTCCGAGCTAAAGAATACTCGCCTTTGAATCCATGTCTGGAATCCTGGGCACACTTGCGGTGCCAAAGGCCTCAGGCAACCCCATTTCTAAGACTTTGCTGGGCTCGGTCCATCCAGAACCTCCCATAGGTTGGAGTCTTGCGTCTGCAGCTTTCCCTGGCTGATATTGCAAGTGAATAGCACTAAAGTTCCATTTCTTTCTGAGTTATCAACTCCATCTGTAAGTCTCTGTCCTCTCACAGCTTACTGTATGTGGTTAAAGGTAGCCATGCAACTCCTTTAATATTTTGCTTAGAAATTTCTTCAGCCAGAAATCCTAGTTTCATCACTCTTAAATTTCACCTTCCAGAAAGCCCCAGGTCATGTACACAATTCCAAGTTCTTTTCCACTTTATAACAAGAATGGTCTTTCAATGTGGAAAAGTATCAGCAACATGAGATTAGGGTCAATAGACAAGTTGAGTTCTTAAAACAGATTTAGCAATCTATCTTGGATACATTGTCATGTTTTTAAGCTTCATTTTCTCACTTGTGCAGTTGAGGGAAAGATATATGTTTAACTGTTGTTTTGAGGATCAAATGAGATCATGTATTTGAAAAAACACAGAGTACTATTTACATTCCATTATTATTATGTTCAGGAAGTAACTTAGATAAATAATCCAGCAGGAGTGACCTTTTTGCTCTCAAATACTCGAGACAAATTAACGTAATTAATATGTGGGTCCAAAAAAAAAAAAAAAAGAATGGCCTTTACTCCAGTTTCTAGTACCTTGTTCCTCAGTTCCATGTGAGACCTCATCAGAATGGCCCTTACCTTCCATATTTCTACCAACATTCTAACCATGATCACTTAAGTAATCTCTACAAAGTCTTAGAATTTCCCTACATTTCTTGTCTCCTGAGACCTCATCAGAATTGTCCTTAACACTTCATTCACTGTCATCTAGGCTTCTTCAAGCCTGCTTCACCAAATTCTTCCAACATCTACCCATGATCCAGTTGCAAAGCTGCTTCCACATTTTCAGGTATTTCTGACAGCATCAGCACCACTTCTCAGTACCAGTTTTTGTCTTAGTCAATTTTGTGTTGCTGTAATAGAATACCTGAGACTGGGTAACTTTTAAAGAACAGAGATTTCTTTCTTTCATTTCTGGAGGCTGAACAGTTCTAATTGAGTGGCCCCCATCTGGCCAGAGCCTTCTGGCTATGTCACCCATGATGGAAGGTAGAAGGTTGCAGACGGAGGAAGGGGGCCAAACTCATCCTTTTATCAGGAGCCCACTCCAGTAATAACTAACCCACTGCCTCGATCACGGCATTAATCCATTCATGAGGGAAGAGCTCTCATGACCTAATCACCTCTTTTAAAGGTCCCACCTCCTGACAGTGTTGCACTGGGGATTAGCTTTCCAACATATGAATTTTGAGTGACACATTTAAACCATTGCCTCAGGCATTTGCAAGCCAGGAAGTGGGTGCTCACCAGACACTGGGTCTGCCCACAACTTGTACTTGGACTTCCAACCTTCAGAACTGTGAAAAATAAATGTTTGTTGCTGAAGACCCCAGTCTATGGTATACTTGTGGTAGAGCCTGAGCTGATGACGGCAGAAATTTGTTAAGCAACCCAGACTCCTCTGAAGATAGATGTCTCTCAGCATCTCTCCCAGATTTGCAGAGCAGCCGGCTCTAGGGCTCAGGCACCTGAGCAATTGGGAAGGTTCAGGACCAGTAGACTTTACTTTAAAACCTTAATGTGTGAAAAGTCAGGGCTAAGAAAAAGATAAACCAGTGAATATTCACTCAACAGCAAGATTTCACACCCTACCCCCAAAATGTATGAATACAGAATCACTTTTAAAACCCTCAAGTGCATTTTAAATATGATCTAGTTTCCAGAAATTTAAGGACATATTCTTTGAGTAAAACCATCTATTCATGTGTGTAAATTACAGATACTGTTTCTGCATAGATGCTATTTTTAACAAATGTAGAAAATCTACAGAGAACAATAATTTTCCTTCTTGTGCTGTTTTGGTGTATTTGTATGTGAGTGAATGAGCAACTAAATAAACTTGGCTTTCATAAGTACAGATTTAAATATTAGAGATTCATATTTGACCCTATATTCGGTTATTACTCCTGTCCTGGGAGATCTATACCCACTCATGAAGGGAAGAGAGCTCTAACATAAATTGCCTGTAAAATAAAGTGTCTATTCTCTCTGTGTTTTTTTTCTCAAAGTAGCCAGGAAAAGAAGCTGGAGGATTCAAATGGTCTTTCTTCTATTTTCTTCATTTTTTTCTTGAAACCATTTGATGAAAAAGCTTAAACCAAATCATTGTAAATTTCATTGTTCACAAAAAAGCTATCTTTCTTTTTTTTTGAATTGGCATGTGAAAACAACTTACCGAAAATCCCAATAGCAAGAATAATTCAACAGGGGAGCCTCCAGAAGGGAGGTGCCTACAGTTTTGTCCACGAGTGAAGAAAAACAGAGAGGTAGGTGATCACCCAAAGATCTCAGTTCCTGCAAACAGTCCAGTTTCTTTACCTTCAGCCCATTGTCTTTGCTAACCAATAAAACTGCATGACCTAAAAGCAAAAAATCAACTTAGTCATGGCTTCATCCCTTCTCTGTCTGCCTGCAAAAGCCTTCATGTTCAAGGATTCCAGAATGCATTAACCCTAGTCCAAAAGAATCAAGTTGGAATTAACCAGAGCCCACATTTAAAGAACGCTTGCAGCTTCCTGGTGAAATGAGTGCTAAGTCTCACAGAGTCAGCCTTCAGAATGCCAAAAATTCTGCATAATAATGATAATTCATTTCTGGTGCTCACATTGAGCCGATAAACTTGAAAACAAGGAACTCAACTATTTGAAAGCTCACGCATTGCTCAGCAATACATAGATTTTCAAACTTGAGAACTAAGCCTGAAATACTCAGGAGAAACGTGATTCTAAAAGACTCTGGGTAGGTAATTACACTCATAGAGAGGTGGAATTCTCAGCGTTCCATGTTCCCGGCATGCTGTTCATGGGTGTCCACCAAACGGCACGTGCAAATACATCCCATATTTGACGCTGCCTGTGGTGTGCGCTTGTGTGTACTTGTGTGTATTCTGTGCATGAATGTGTTCTGTATGTATGTGTATGTACTACTTCTGTAAATTCTCCTGTCGATTTTGTGTTTTGCACTTAGATGACATGACATGTTTTGGCAACCTTGACTCCTTTTGGGATGTGAAAAACGGTGGCTCCAGTGGAAGTCACAGGTCACAATAACGTGGCATTCAAGTAAAACAGAAGCATTGGCCCTGCAGTAATTCCATTCAAAAATGCCCAAGGGATAGAACTGTGGCATTTATTTTACTAGGCGTGTGGCATTAGTACTCATGAGTAAAACGTAATGCTTTATTTGATGTCAGTGAATTTTGAGTCAGTGTTTCTCTTTGCCGTTACTTGCTTATAGGCGCTTCACCAAGAGCCACTGATCTGCAATGACAACACTTGGCCTGAGAAACACATACATTAAGGGTGAAAAATTAATGCTGCCACTTTTTGACACTATCTAACGTTCATAAAGCCTTGGCATCAGACCCCACTCCACCCTTTGGTTTTCAATTCCATTCATTCTTACTGATTTCCTAATTTCTAAGGGAACAACCATTTTAAACAGATACAGAGCATCCTGTGAAACTCAGTGGTGATGCTTTGTTGAGTTAAATATAAATGGATTGGGGGCTCACGGTCACGTGGAAATTCTCAGTTACTACATCTCCTTATAAATCACTACACACCATAAGAAAAATAGTTTAAAACTTTATGGACAAAGATTCTGGATAAATGATTGATGACATCTAACATTTACATCATCTGCTTGTCAGCAGTTGGTTTTTACAATCCAAAGATGCTTAAATGGTATCTTTTTACCACACGAACACTGTGACTTATAAAAAGACATTTTAAACATATATAAGATTTTCTTCTTAACATCTTTTGGAATAACCTTTTGTTTATATGTATGATGGTTGGTTTGTTTTCTGTTTGTGTGGTTTGTTTGCTTAGAAAGGAAATGAGAGCCCAAGTATAATTTCCAGATTATATCTATGAATGTGAACTTCTATTTAGTTACATTATTACATTTTGTATCTTGGTATGTTTCGTGATTTTTAAAAATAGGTCAAAGACACAAAAATTTTGGTAAACGAGTACTCTCATTAAAACCAAGTTAGAATAGGGTTAAATACAGCATCCAATGAAAATCTCATTGACGAGTCAAGGTAGACTCTGAGGGGAAGCCAGAGCCTTTCCTTTCCTGGATCCGGGGTGTGCACATGTCAAGCAGAAGGGGGTCAGGGAATGTGGAAAACCTAAGGTCCTTCCCAACCTGTTTTTCTTTTATTTTTTGGAATTTTGTATAAGGATACATGCTTCAGAATGTGAGACACAAAACCAAAAGGGGGTGAAGCATTTTTATTGGATATTTTAATGATCAAACAGACAGGTAGCTGATCTCTATTTTCTTTTTTTGTTTGTTTGTTTGTTTGTTTTGTTTTTGAGTTGGATTCTCACTCTGTCACCCAGGCTGGAGTGCAGTGGCACATATGCTCAGGGCTAACCCAGCGTCGACCTGCTGGGCTCCGTCGATCCTGCCACCGCTGCCTTCCAAGTAGCCAGAACTACAGGCGCACTCTAAGGCATCTGGCTAATTTTTGATGTTATTGTAGAGAGGAGGTCTCACCATGTTGCTGGGGCTGGTCTCAAACCCTTGAGCTCAGGCAATTCACTCGCCTCGGCCCCTCAAAGTGCTGGAATGACCAGGCTTGAGCCATCACGCCCGGTCCAATCTCTATTTTCAAGCATGAACTTGCTCACCACACTTTATGAGACACCTTACCTCCTCTCAGGATCCAAAGAGCAGCAGAGGGGATAGGTAATCCTTCCAGTCTCTGGGCCCTGACTCAGCTTTGAATCCATCCCTTCAATAGTGCCCGACTATGGCTATTGCTGGAGACTTTTCTCTTGCCTATTTACTTCTCTGGCAAATGAGGCTGCCAGATGGTAATTTTTTTAAAATGCCAGTTGATGGGCTAACAGGAAGCTGAGGCAGAGGGTATCGATTGTACTTACAGAATCCATGAAGCGTGGTTTCATTGGCATAGTTTAAGATGCTTTAGGAAATCATACCTTCATCATCAACTGCCAGGTTAGTTGCCACGACCTAAACGGAAGGCCAGAGACTGAGCCCAGGAAGATAACGGAGTTAGCCATGATCAAACTCCATTTGATGACTTCGTGGAGAAAGACTTCTTTCCGTGTTAGTAGTGTTCTTACCATCTAATGGTATTCACTTAGAGATGCAAAATTTTGCAATCTGCCACCGTATACCTTCAAAACTTATTTCAAGGCTGATTTAGCTTGAGATTTTGCTCCTAATCGCAGGCCTTTGCCTATTTAATTCGCAGAAGAACTCTTCTTCAGCTTTGGTATTTATTCACAGATACCATATCAGTATCTAACTCGTGGGCCTGAAAGTATGTTTCCTGACATGATCGATTATTTCGAAAACTAAATCTACCTCTTGGCCAACTCTGGACACCATCCTCAATGCACTAGGGATTTTCTATAATGACACAGAAAATTCCAAAAATCCAAATTCAGGAACTGAAGAACATTCCTCATAGAAGAAAAATCTAAATCCCAGCACTTTGGGAGGCTGATGTGAGAGGATTGCCTGAGCCCAGGGGTTTGAGACCAGCCTGGGCACCTTGGTGAGACCTTGTCTCTACAATAAATCAAAAAATTAGGTGAAAAAAAGAAGAAGGAAAGTCTAAATAAAGTTTCTACCTCATTTCATTTGTGGACTTCATGTCTATTAAATATTTCAGTGCATTTATTATTACTGGACAGTGTCACTTGAAAAACTAGATTATCCACAGTATGTGAAAAACACAGTCCGAGATCTGTTTTTCACAGTCATTTAATGCTTAAGTATTGTTCCTTCTCGAGCAAGCTCAAAATTCCAGTAATTCTCCCAAAATATTCAGCTGCCTGTGGCACTTCTCATTTAAACTGAAGTTTTTTTTCCTCTATCTCTACAACTTCATTAGGTACCATCATTCTAATGTTCTGCACTTGTATTGTGCCTTTTGCCCAAACGTTTTATAGGCATTATCCCATTAATCCTCACAAATGCCCCTTTTAACAAAATCCAATGTTAGCAATGTATGATGAAGAATTATCATAAATAATCAACATTAAATACCTTCTTGTCAAAATAAGTGGAAAAGGACATTTTGCAGTGCAGGACTCCTGATTTTTATTGTTTATTCATGTACTCGCTAATTTGCAAAATTCTATAATCCACAATGGTTTCCTCTGTCATTAGTGCTAATTAGTGGGATTCTACTGTACTAATAAATCAACATTACCCAAACACGGTGCTTAGAGATATGGCTATAATACATCCCTGTATATGAATTTTTAAAAATTAGATGGTGGTGCACCACTGCAGTCCTGATTTTTACAGATAGGATTTTGATGCAGATCCTGTCCTACAGCTGGAGTTTTTTAGAGAGTGCATGCGTGTTTTTAATGATTGCATATTCATTCTAAGTCAGACACACCCAGCGCAAGGAAAAAAAGGGACTAAGAGCAGAAAGGGACAGCTGGTATCACATCACTCAGTGCATTGAAGTAGGAGCCAAGAGGTAAAGGAACTTGTTCCAAGTCACATAGTCTGTGGGAGAACCCAAATGTTCTTACCCCTATGTGTGGCTCCTTCCAACCCATCACATTGGCCACCATGTCAAAGCGTGAACACACAACTCCAGTAAAGGTTTAGTTTGTATATACCCTTCAATAACCAGGATTCTACTGCAGAACCACTCATTTCCCAGTCTTCCAACCCGTGTAATAGTCTCAATCCTGTGAGCTTTGCACTCTCTGTCCCATTGGTTGTTTGGGTGTGAACCATGTGCTTCCTGATCATATAACATTGTGTATATATTTTTTTCAGGCAAGAACATTCTATCAACTAAATTAGACATCATGGTTGGTATGAACCGCAGCTCTCCTAAGGCATTATCCAGCCTGGGATTCATTTATTGAACAGTATAACTTTCTTTTAACCTCACATCATCATTTAATTACAATAGACAAAAATGGTTTTCTTGGTGAATTGCCACGATGGAAGGTTACACAGTTACTGACCCACATCTGTACAGCTGTTTCTTGGCTCTTTGCAAAGCCTAGCTCCCTGGCTGGCCAGTAATAGCCCATAACCAATCAGTGCAAATGCTTTTTGACTGTATAGTTATTTTATAATAAATAGCATTCAACAGTATTCATAGGAGACCTGGTATCTCTCTGTATCTTTCCAAGGGGTTGAGTGTCACAGGAAAGTACCTAGGTCACAATGGTAGCAAATCATCCAATGTTGCAGAGATACTGAAGAGTCCAGTGGTCTTCCGCACCAGAGAATCTCTTTAAAAAGGAGAGACAGTTTTCCCTTTGCAATGGGAGGGGAAATTTTCTAGATGATCTTCCAAGGTGCTTTTAAGTTCTGTGACTCTTTGATTTTCTCAACAGTTCTTTTGAATCCCAATTTCTCCCAAATTTCTGTGACCTCACAACTGAATGTACATTTATATGCAGGAATGAATATTCGACATATCTACACACAGTGCATTAAAAAAATTGAGTATAACTTCAGTATCCCCATACCATACAAAGGGCACTTAGAAACTCCCTAATAAAAACATCAGCATCCTTCACTACTCTGTCATCTCAGAGGGAAGAACTGTCTGGTTTCTGTTAAGGTTATATGAATTTCAAAAGGTTCCAAGATTGCATTTGGGTAAGTATTCTAAAGTTTGGCTGCTTACTAAAATCTTGTGCACATTTCTGTAGACTGCTGAATTAGTCTGGAGCGAGGCGTCTGCCCGCAAACATTATGGACCTTGGCATGCTGTTTTCATGTGCTGTTTTTCTATCAGATTACAGATAAACTCTAAGGGCATTCAATTAAGTAAGGAAGTGTTGGGAGACACACCCAGAGCTGGGTGGAAGGAAGCAATGATACAAAACTGGTCATATTGGGTCTCAAATTGAGCATATTGTGGTGGATATGTTGAGTATTATATTTTATCTTGAGGAAAGTATATTGTCTTTTCTCCAACTATTTAAGACTGGAGTTTTTGCAGAAGGAAGTCTTTGACTTGAGAGAGGTTCTGATGTTTTAAGGTCTCATCTGAAACCTCTAACTGATTTCTACCGAAGATCGCTAATGTGTGTCAATGAGGGCAGGATTGTAGTGTCTTGGTGGATTGGGTCTGGGTTGTTGAGTCTGTTCATTATGGTTCATTATTCTTCTTCACGTTAAATATGTTAATAAACCGGAAGTGGTTAGAAAACTATATAAAAAAGAGGGATTCCTTAAGTGTACTTATGTAGAGTATATTTTAAGGAGTTATTGTGTTAGCTGGATTTTACTGTGGACTTAGCCCTTATTTACAGAAATAGTGCCCAAGGCCTTATTTTGAACATGGGAAATGTAACCAATATAATAGCCCAAACATTTATCCTCCACTGCATTTCAGCTAGCCCTCTTTTAGCTTCATAAGTGAAAACTTTATCATTAGATACCAATTAAAAGTCATGTCATTATACACAAAGTGATATAGAAAAATACATGGTCTAAAAATTAATACATAGATAAAGCCAACTGTCTCAAAGAATAATCGGCACTAAATTTTCCCATGTGACTCATGTAAATTCCAAAAATTAGTAAAGAATTCACCTGCTTCTTGAACAACAAAAAAAGCCCAGGCAGCTGGCTGCAGATATTTGGGATGTAATTATAATTAGCAATTACTACATTGTTTCTAAACAGGAAGTTCATGGGGAAGATCTGAGGATGTTCTAAGTGTTTTGCTGCAAGATATTTTTTTCATCATTTTAAGTCGTGAAAAGAGTCATTGATGGATTGCCTCATGCAAACCAAAACTGTGCATCGCATTGCAAAAGAAGATATAACTCCAGTTCCAAATTTCTTGCAGAAGGGAGCAAAGAGAAAGCACTGGAAATAGAACACTGTGTGTAGGACTGTGCATAGGAGATTGAATTTCCAAAAGGTAAACATTTTAAATTTTCTAAGAGGGTTTATCAATTGCAACTATCACATGTAACGTATGGCTCTCTAGATGCAATTCCACCCTGTCTGCTTACCATGCAGAAATATTGCAAATAAATCCTTTACTAGCCATGCGCCATCATTGTGCGGCTATAAATATTGTTTATTCAGCCGTGCATGTTACGTGTTTCAGCAAGTTGACCTAGGGCAGTGGTCCTCAACAAGAGTCAGTTTTATCCCCCACAAGAAACTTGGCAGTGTCCAGAGACAATTTTGTTTGTAATGGCGGGTGGGGGAGGGGGGCAGATACAGGCATCTTGTGGGTAGACCAGGGTGCTGGCTTAGCACCTTGCAACACTTTGGACAGCCCCCACAGAAAGAACTAGCTGGTCCAAAATGTCAAGGATGCCAGATTTGAGAAACCCTGACTAGAGTGAACCAGGACAGTTGCCAGTGTCTGAGAATATATTTCCCAGGTATCAATAGTCTACAAGTCAATCACCTGGACCGAGGCTAAAAGCTAGCATTCTGAACGTCTCACCTATGGGAGAGTCTCATGGTAACTCGGATTGCTCCATACAGTAGGGTGCAGCTGGATGGAAATTTGCCTGAAGCAGAAATCCCTTTTCTCTCTCCCTATTTATCATCATCATCATTACTTTTTTACTTTGGTTAGCAGATGTTTCTTTAGTGCTCTGACATCCTTTTTAATTTGCACATTTATTAATTTGGCTGGCTGAGAGCAGAGTTCTATACCTGCTGAATAGTCCCAGTACCTTGGAGTGGGTAGCATGCTCATAAAGAGTTGCCCGGGCCCACCATCACTGGGAAGCGGTTTTAACTTCTAGCGTCTCCAAATGGGATCATTTGATGACCAGCGCAGTTTTGGCTTTTCTGCTATCGCACACTCCACGTGAAAGGAGCTGATTGCTCCTGAGTCCATTTACCCATCCACTCTAGGGGGAATTGTTTGAATTCTAACATGTACCCTCCCGACATCCCATTTATAGCTGTGACAAAGAAGTAAGCAATTAATCAGACATCCCTTCTAACAATGCTGACCCGCCAGCATTCAAATGCTTTAATTAAAATCACCGCACAATATATGCCAGGGGTAACAGCTGAGCAATGTCTCCACCGGGCAGGAGTTGCTCTGCCCATCAGGCCTGAAGCAAACATGGTATTTCAGGTGTCCCTGGCATGGGAACTTCAGTGAGAAGGGAAGGAAATCTCCCAGGATGGCTGGCTCATGTTGCTGTTCACCTACAAAAAAAGATTCTGTCCCTAGCATGTTTTCTGAGACTTTGGCACAAAAGGATGCACCCAATAAGGAGATTGCCCCATCCTTTCATTCCCTTTTTTCCCCTTTTCTTCCTTCCTTCTTTCTTTCTTTTTTTTAACTTGCACAGAGGAGGAAGAGTCACATTGCCCCCAGCAGTGTTAGGCTGAAGTCACCTCTGCTGCTACAAAAATAAAATGTCAGTGCAACTTTGAGATTTAAAAATTTTAAATATCAGTAAGCACAGAAAAAGCTGGGGTTGTTTTTTTTTTTTTTCCTTCCAATGTTAACTCACCCTTGTGATAGGTTTTAGCCTCCTGATATTCATGCCTGCTCTCCAATGGTTCAGTATACAGAACTAGGATTTTCAAATCAATAAGTATGCATTGTGTTTATATAGTTAGATTGTTTTGGAGTTTGGAAAGATGGCTATGCACTCATTTTTATTATATTAGCACCAATTTTTAAAGGCTGATATATAATTTGATTGAAATATGTCAGCATTTTTTGAAACACATACAAAACCCCTTCTTCTTTCCTTGAGTTATAGCACTTCCATATTAACTAATTTTCTCCTTCATTTATATTTTAGCTGTTAATATGGGCATGGAGATTAGTTCTCAACACCATCAGCCAACTAACTCCAAAGGCCTCTAAGTCCTCATACCTTGGTCATTGTCTTCCACCTTGAGCTTAAGTCTCATTTCTTTCACTTCCAGCTAAAATTTCCTAACACATCCTTCACACAAAGTCTGTTGAAAGCGTTAGACTTATTCCTAAATCTTCCACAAGAGCAGCTGTCTAACAGTGTTACTATTGGACTTTCAGTTGATTTTCAACACTTCATGTGCCTTTTTCTAGGAATCCAATTCCTACATGTCTTTATTTGTGTTTCTCCTCAAGCTGCCCTCAAAACGTGTGACCTTTGTGGATCCACTAAAAAGCGCTTTCATGGCTTATCTTTCTTTCCACATGCAGTCTGTAAATGTTTGGGCACCTAGGGAGAGTTGACTGAATCCCTCAGGCCCTCAGAAGGGAACCTCTCTGTGCTCCCTCCCGCAGAGGCCTTCCCCTATTCCTGGCCTGGGTCTCTGGCCTCCTCAGCCTCAGGAAGAGAAACCTCCTGTCTAGCTGTTTATCCACTCTTCCCTCAGGGCAGGGCATCTGGTGAGCTTCCTCCTCCACTCAACAGCCCCTCACAACCTCTCTTTTTCATATCCTGCCCCCTTTCAAGTTTGTGTTCCTTTTCCTTTGAAGGACACTGATACTTCCCACAATGGTTTTCAAGTTAGAAAGATGAAACTTAAAACTTCTTTTCCCTCCCCCCCTCTCTGCTTCCCGTCTGTGTATATTAAAATAATCTCTCTCTCTTTCTGTCTATCTCTCTCTCTCTCCCTCTCTTTCTTTCTTAAACACACACACACACACACACACACACACACACACACACACACACACCCCAGTAATTGCTGCTAGGAGCTCAGGTTCAGAAAGGACAACTGTCTTTTCATCACGTCGGACTAATTATAATATAAGACAAAGGGCCATCTCAAAAGAGAGTATATAGATCCAGTGGGCAGTAACCAAATATAATTCAATTATTTTCAAAAGGGATTAAGAATATCTTCAAGACTGTTTGAAACAGAGAAATAAATTCCTTATACAAAGTTTGATTTTTCTCTCACCCTCTCCATTATTTCTTTCTAATTGTCTTTCACCTAATCTGCTCTTAAAATGTTTTCTAGAAGGTATGCGTAGTACTCTTCTCCAGAAAAACGGAACGTGTGTATATAGAGAACAAGATTTATTTTAAATAATTAGCTCACATGATTATGGAGGCTTGATAAATCCCAAATAGGCAGGGTAGGTTGGCAGGATGGAGACCCAGGGAAGAGTTGCAGCCTGAGTTCAAAGGTTCAAGATGCTGACAGAATTCCTGCCTGCATGGGTGAGGTCAGTTTTTGTTCTATGCGTGCCATCAACTGATTGGATGAAGCCCACCTACATTATTGATGGCAATATGTTTTACTCAAAGTCTACCCACTTAAATGTTAATCTCATCCAAAGAGCACCCTCACGGAGACATCCAGATTAATATTTGACCAAATGTCTAGGCACCATGGCCCAGCCATGTTGACACACAACATTAGCTATCATAGCAGAGATTCTCAAACTGTGTTCTATAGAACTGGGGTCCCCAGCTCCAGAGTCACAGACCGGGCCGTGGCCATTAGGAACCAGGCTGCATAGCAGGAGGTGAGCTGTGGGCTTCATCTGTGTTTAAAGTCACTCCCCATCACTCACATTACCGCCAGAGCTCTGTCTTCTGTCAGAGTAGGCGTGGCATTAGATTCTTAGAGGATCGTGAACCCTATTGTGAACTGCTCATGCAAGGGATCTAGGTGGCAAACTCCTCATGAGAATCTAATGCCTGATGACCTGAGGTGGAGCTGAGGCAGTGATGCTAGCTCTGGGGAGCAGCTGCAAATACCAACTAACATTAGCAGTGTGGTTTGACTGCACAGAGACCGTAACAAACCAATTGCTTGCAGACTCATATCAAAACCCTATCAGTGAGTTGATGCACTTCCATTGTCCAGCTACATCTGGTGGCAGGCTTTAAGTCAGAATGTGACACTTATTTTAGTCTGCCTGTGGCCTGCCCATTATTTTATTTACCACTTTCATCTGCATCTCTTTCCCGTACAGCCTCATTCACAGTTTTGGTAAGCCCATAAGCTAACCCTAGCCAAAATGAGCAAAACTCAAATGTCACTAGAGAGCTTCTTTGAAAAAGGGGAAAGTTCCAGAAGACTGCCAACAAAAAAAAGCTGCATTTAAAAGAAAATGCCAAGAATCCTACTTAAATTATGGGTTCATTGCAAACAGGTGGTTCATAGGTCGCCAAGCCTGCTTTGTATAATATGTGGCAATCGGCTATCCAAGGAAGCCATGAAACCTTCAAAACCGCTTTGCCACACGGAGACCAAGCACCCTGAATTAAAGGCAAGCCTTTGGAGTTTTTCAAAAGAAAAAAACGTGACCATGAAGAACAGAAGCAGTTATTGAAGGCCATATGTCATCAAATGTGTCTGTATTGAGAGCGTCATACGTAGTGGCTAACCACATTGCTAAAGCTAAGAAGCCCTTTACTATTGGTGAAGGGTTGATCCTGTCTGCTGCTAAGGACATTTGTCATGAACTTTTAGGAGAGGCTGCAGTTACAAAGGTGGCACGTGTTCCTCTTTCAGCGAGCACCATAATTAGCTGAACTGATGAAATAGCAGAGGATACTGAGGTACAATTGTTACAGAAGATTAATGAGTCATGGTACACCATCCCGGTTGATGCGTCTACTGATGCTGACAAAGACAACAATGCTTGTGTTTGTGCAATATATTTTTCAGGAGGATGTGCATGCGGATATATTATGTGCACTTTTGTTGTCAGCCAATACCACAGCTGCTGAACTATTCAAGTCTTTGAATGATCACATATCGGGAAAACCGAACTGATCATTTTGTGTCGGTGTTTGCATGGACAGAGTGGCTGCTATGACTCGACAGCGTTCTGGTTTTGCTGCTTGGGTCAAAGAAATCATTTATGAATGTGAGTCTACACACTGTTTCATCCATAGAGACATACTGGCTAGCCCAAAAATGTCACCTGAATTTAACAACGTTTTGCAGGATGTGATTAAAGTTATCAGCCACATCAAATGATATTCCCTCAATTCACATCTGTTTGTGCAGCTCTCTGAGGAGATGGATGCAGAGCACACGTCTTCTCTTACACACAGAAGTGGGATGGCTTTCTAACGTTAAATCACTAGCCAGTGTTTTTGCATTATGAGAGCCACTCCAAAGATTTCCTTTAGAAAAACAGTCTCCACTGGTACCACATTTCAGTGACACAGAATGGGTCACAAAACTTGCTTTCTTTTGTGACATATTCAACCTGTTCAATGAACTCAACCTGTCACTTCAGGGGACAATGATGACTGTGTTCAAGATGGCAGACAAAGTGGCCACATTCAGAGCCAAACTGGAATTACGGGGAAGAAGAGTGAACATTGGGATTTGGGGCATATTTCAAGCATTAGCAGAGATTGTAAAAGAGACTGAACCAGGACTTTCCTCCTCCCAGCTGGTGCACGATTACCACAGCTTTCAAGAGTTTGAGCATTCCTTCCCAACCACAAAAGACCCTTGAACTGGGAAGGAATGGATCTGCAACCCATTTATGAATAAGTTAGGTGAATCGACTTTGTCCGTGCTAGAAGAGGATCAACGACTTGAGATCGCAAATGACGGTGGCCTTAAAAGTATGTTTGAGACAATTTCAAGTCTCCATACGCTCTGGATTAAAGTCCAGGCAGAAATATTCTGAGATTGGCACAAAAGCACTGAAAAACCTGCTTTCATTTCCAGCATCCTATCCTTTGTGAAGCAGGGTTTTCTGCAGTGACAGCAACCAAAACGAGGTGACGGAGTAGACTGGACATACGGAACACACTTTGGGTGTCACGGTCTCCCTTCACTCCCAAAGGGGCCCAGCTCATTGCAGGAAAACAAGCTCAGGGCTCCCACTGATTCTGCATTGTAGCGAGTTGCATAATTATCTCATTATATATTACAGTGTAATAATACTAGAAACAAAGTGCATAATAAACGTAATGCACTTGAATTGTCTGAAACCAACCCCCACCCACGGTCTATGGAAAAATTGTCCTCCATGAAACAGTTCCCTGGTGCCCAAAGGGTTGGGGACCACTGCTATAAAACACTAATCTTTTGGATTAAACACTAGATGGAACTGGTGCCTCTCCCAGGTACTTGCTTTCATGATTAAAGGGAAAAGAATGGATGTGAATATTTTCTGTATAGCCCCTGGACGTCACATGCTCAATATTTACTCTCTCACTTAGTTCTCACAAAAATCTTACGAAGTAGGTATCTTATCAGAAGTATTCATGGACAAACCACTTGAAGAAAATGATACATTTTTTGTTGATTTATTTTACTGTATTATAGAGATGTGGGGTACAAGTTGGGATAAGCTACACAAGTAGGTTGTGTGCAGGTGAACTTTGGGCCTCCGACTGGTCCTCAATTCACCTGACCTAGGACCAGGTACCCTAAAATGATACATTAATTTAGAAATATTACACTTATTTATTTATTTATTTTTTGAGTCGGAGTCTCACTCCTTTGCCCAGGCTGGAGTGCAGTAGCACGCTCACGGCCACCCCAGCATTGATCATCTGGGCTCTAGCGATCCTTCCACCTCAGCCTTCTGCGTAGCTGAAACTACAGATACGCGCTACCACGCCCGGCTGTTTTTAATTTTATTGTAGAGATGAGGCCTCATCAGGTTGCCCAGGCTAGTCTCGAACCCGCAGGCTCAGGCAATCCACTCGCCTCAGCCTCCCAAAGTTCTGGGATGACAGGCTGAGCCACCGAGCCCGACCTATTACACTTCATGGAAAAAAAAAATATTCAAATTTTGCCATCGTTAGACAAGCCATTTCCATCTACATCGTTTGGCTGTGCACAAGGGCGTCTATTTACATCTTTGGAAATATGGCAGGTTCTGTTTCTGACTGTCACAATAAAGCAAATATCGCAATAAAGTCACACAAATTTTGGGGGGGGCTTCCCAGTTTGTATAAAAGTTATGTTTATACCATGTTGTAGTCTGTTAAATGTACAATAGCATTATGTCTGAAAAAAATATATGCATGCCTTAACTTTAAGACACTTCATTGTGACTGGCCATGATGGCCCACACTTGGAATCCCATTACTTCGAGAGTCTGAGGTGGGAGGATCGCTTGAAGCCAGGAGTTTGAGACCAGCTGGGCAACATAGTGAGATGCCGTCTCTACCAAAAAAAAACAAACAAAAACTTCATCGCTAAAAAATGCTGACACAGAGACCTGAAGTAAGCACATGTGATTGGAAAAATGATGCTGATAGACTTGCTAGACCCAGGGTTGCCACCATTCTTCAAAATGTACCTACAGGGAGCGAACAGTACAATAAAACAGGGTGTACCTGTGAGTTGTTGAAAGTACAGACTTTCACTCCATTGTCCCCAGCCACAGAATATGAGGACCACTATTTGTTTTACCCATTGCATAGAAGTACATTACTTTAGATTTCCCAAAATATGATTCAAATGTTCTTAAGCCATAGGGTAACAGCAAATCTTGGTTTTCATGAGCTGACCTCTACGAGCATCTGAAGCCAGAACTGACTGAAGTGGTTTCAGGCTATAAAATTTTCCCAAGTGGTACTTTGTGGGAAAAAAAAAAAGAAAGTGATTAAGAGAGCACCCAGTAGAAAACTAAACAAAACGGCAGAGCTGAGGAGTTTGATGGAGACCACATGGCTCACAAAGCCTAAAATATTTATTATGCAGCCCTTAGAGAAGTCAGCAGACCCCTGGCAATCACAAAGTCAGAGCTCCAGGGGGGTGGCCACCTTGATGGACACACCTCGTGCCAGGGCATCTTCCAGGGTTTTGTTTTTTTTTTAAATAATCTATTGGCTTTTGTGGAGTAATACTAAGAAAATTATGTTTAAATTACTTTGGTGTCCTCAGGAAAAAAAAAATTACATTCAGCAAGATTAAAAACAGGTTTGATCCACAGGAGACATTTTCAGGTTCTAAAGAGTGGAAGTCAATAGGGAACTGCTATTTTTATTTTAGAGGCCCCGGCAGGGGAAGCCACTACCAGATGGGACACCTGAGACCAGGTGCAACACCTGAGACCAGTTGCTACTGCTTCCAAGACCATTTTCCGATCTGCAGAATGGGGCTAATAACAGCCACCTTCACAGGTCTTTTGTGAGGATTAAAATACCGAGCCTGATGTCTCGTGCCTATAGTTTTAGCTACTCGGGAGGCTGAGGTGAGAGGATTGCTAGAGCCCAGGAGTTCAAGACCAGCCTGGGCAACAGAAGAGACCTATCTAAAAATCAATCAATCAATAAAGTACAAATAAAAATAAAATGCTTGGCACAGAATAGGAATGAAACAAACCATTCCAAAACTGAGCTACTAAAATCAAAACTGACTATTGATGGGAGGAGGGCAACGCTTCTTGGGTAAGGCGGGGGCACCGCTCTCTCTCAGGATGATGCCTGGGAAAAGACAGAGTTTTGCGTTTCTTCACCCTCGCAGTTCTTGGTTCTTTTATGCTTCACCACAAGTGTTGGGAAAGTTCTTGAGTGCTAGCAATCTTCCTTTGCTGGGTATATATCAGGTGCTGTGCTCTACCCCTATTAACAGGTCTGACCACTGTGCCATTATTATTCTTATCTTTCTTTTTTTTCTCTTTTTTGAGTTGGAGTCTCACTCTGTCACCCAGACTGGAGTGCAGTGGCCACTCCCGGCCACCACAGCCTCGACCTGCTGGGCTCCGGCGATCCTTCTGCCTCAGCCTTCCGAGTAGCAGGAACTACAGGTGCGTGCTACCACACCCGGCTAATTTTTTTGATTTATTGTAGAGATGAGGTCTCGCCTGCCCAGGCGGGTCTCGAACCCGCGGGCTCAGGCAATCCACTCACCTCAGCCTCCCAAAGGCGCGGGATTACAGGCTGAGCCACCGAGCCTGGCTTATTCTTATCTTTCAAACTTTAGGAAGACTATATAAAGGGGCAACCCCCCAAACCCAGAATTTATTCATAAAAATGTGTATTTATACTATAAGAAAGGGATTGGCAGTAGTGGGAAACTGCCAGGGCGGAGGGACACCTCATCAATAAGGGTACCTGCATAATGAACATTTGTATGCCTAACTCTGAATTGTACCCCACATCTTTAAAATAAAAAAATTAAAAGTTAAAAAAATGTGTATTATTCTTACATATTTAAACTTCAGTCACCTTCTAAGTTCTCTCCGTTTGATGCAATACATCTATCAAGATGCTTTTCCATTGCTCAAAACGGTTTTTAGACTCATCAATCTTGATGCTTTTTAGTGCTTCTGCCTTTTTTTGTTTCACTTCTTCCACATCAGCAAAACATTCCCCTTTGAAGAACTTTTTTCAGCTGGGGAAACGAAAATGTCACTCTTGGTGAGATCTGGTGAAGAGGAAGGGCGGGGCATGGTGATCATTCTGGTTTTGGTCAAAAACTGAACACTCAGCACAGTATGGGCAGGTGCACTCGTATATCACCCATCGTGAAATGGGAAAATGCGTTGAAAGAATCGCCAAAAATAAAAAATTTCACTGAAGCTGAACACAGCCTCTTACAACAAAGCTGGCTAGTGCATTGAGCCAGTGTTTTCCTAGAATGCTTATCTAGCAAGAGAGGCCTGTACAAAGGGCCCACCCTCCAAAAAATAATTCCAGGTTTTTTGGTTCCTCCCCCCCCATATAACCTGCTTATGATTAAAGGCTACAGAGAGGTGGAGCAGGATTGCAAGTTCAATAGTCTGACCCCCCTGCCCATCCCAGCCAACACTGCATGCAGCCTCTGCCAGCAGTTAGGTCCCAATGGTTAGACTGAGTTTGGCAAGTGTCCCTTTGCCTGAGAACCCATCAGCCACTGCAGGCTCTGGAACTCAGAACACCTGTGAGTATGCAGACCTGCTAGAGGATCAGTATGAAGCCAGTTCCCTCTCACTATGCCCTGGGAGGTGCCCAGCTGGACAACCCAACAGCCTGGATGTTTCTTCTCTTCAAGCACTCCCAGTAAGTCAAAGACTCGGAGACAGAACTAATTGATATGAGTTAAAGGTGAAATTATACAAATCTACTATAAGGAGAACCAGAGCCAGAAAGGCATTAAAGTGGCAAAGGCAAACCTTATTCAGGCTCCATTCTGAATACAACAGGGACAAGTTGTGGGAGGGACTATAGTCAAGGATCAGGGCATCAGTGGATAGAAAATTACTAAGAGGAGACCAAGTCTAGAGGGAATACTAGCTTAACAGGCCTAACAGGATTCTTGCTGAAGGCAGGCCAAGGTGATCAGACACCAAGCGTGGGCAGTGAGAAATTTTGTTTAGATATCGAGGGTGGTCAGGTATTACAGGCTGGTGAGTTATTGTACAAATGACTTAGTAAGGTTCATGCTAAAACTGGAATTTACAAGGAAGTGCACAGAGGGGCAGTTGGAGCCTGACTAAAGTTTGGTCAAGCAAAAAAATCTGAAACCAGCCCAACTTTTTAATGGGTATGGGTATACCCATAGAATTAATGGGTATGGTTTTTAAAAATAGATATAAAAATTGATCCTCCTTGTCTTAGTTGTTCATTGACTAAGTGGAATAGTTCAGTGGGATGGTTGGTCATCTGGTTACTAGACCGGTTCACTCTTTGCCTACGAGCCTTGGGACAAATTTGGTAACATCTGTCTTATCTGAGTTCCTTTTTCAAGAAAACCTATAGCATTCAGGAACTGAAACTCACTAGATCACCTAATTGAGACAATGAGATACCTCACCTCTCCCCAGTTCCTGCTTACCAACTCCTCTTCCTTACTCCTAATTCCTATTTTCTACATTACTTCCCCACTACATAAACCCCTGACTTCAGTGGGACAGGGAGATAGATTTGAGACTGAATCTTCTGTTCTCCTTGGCTGATATCACCCCAATAAAAAGCCTCTTCCTGGCAATACTCATTGTCTCATTGATTGGCTTTCTGTGTAGCAAGCAACAGGACCTCAACAGAACCCTTGCTGTTTCAGTAACAAATCTTTGCCACTAGTTCCCTCTCAGAGAAGTGAGCTCAATAGCCAGTTACCACTAGTTCCTCTTTGTTCTGTACTTTCACAGTTTCAGCCCTGAAAGTACCCCTGGGGATCCCCCTCAGTCCTGGGCAAAATGATTACTAGACCAGTCCACTCTCTACTTACAAGTCTTAGAAAAAAATTGATCACTGAACAACTAATGGAATGAGCAAAGACCCTGTTGACTGATATTTTTTTCACTGCTGTATCTTCAGGGCCCTGTACAGAGCTTGGCACCAAGTAAAAGCTTTAAAATATACTTGACGAATACATGAGTATGTAAAGGCATAATTAAATGACTCTAGTTCAAAAGAGGTGGTCCTGATTCCCGCCACCCAAGAAATGAAAGCCCAAGAATATGGCCTGACATTTGCCCCAAGAGTGCTCTGAGGAGTCTTTATGCCTTTCTAGTTCCTTCTAAATCAAGAAGAAATTGACAAAATGACTGATATAAGAGACATCTGAATGACTAATTCAAGTCTTACTCAAGTAAACACTATTTCCTCGAATCACATGAAGTCCTCTTGGAGTTATGGTTACTGAAGTTCTGATTCAACCTTTTTATGAGTCAGGAAAAGTCACGTTTTGTGCAACAGAACTATCTTAAACTTTCTGTATCATTACACTTCAAGGAAGAGACTGAGTAAGTGAACTGGTATTTTCGTCTAAATGAAAGCTATGAATAGGTCAAAAGAGAGACTTAGCCAAAGGTGAAGGGCAGCGCTATGATCTGATGTTTGTGTTCCCCCAAAATTCGTATTTAACCCTTAACTCCCAAGGTGATGAGGTGGGTTCTTTGGGAGGTAATTAGGTCATGAGGGTGGCATCCTGATGAATGGGATCAGTGCCTTTGTAAAAAGAGACTCCCGAACGCTGTCCTATATCTTACACCATGTGAGGACACAATAGAAGGACAACTATCTACAAACCCGAAAGTGGGCTCTCACCAAACGGACCAGCATCCTCATCTTGGACTTCACAGCCTCCAGGACTAAGAGAAATAGATTCCTGTTGTTTAGGCCATCCAGTCTGAGCTCGCTAAGACAGGTAATAGAGTCAACAGTTAAAGGTGAGCATATGAGAGTAGAGCAAACTTGGATTTGATTTCTGACTTGGCCACATGCTAGCTGGGGGGTATCGGGCATAGCATTGGACTTGTCCTTATGTTTTCTCAAATACAAATGTACCTAACACTGTTGGTCTTTTGAAGTTGTGGTAAGAATTCTGCATGATACCATATCCTGGTTGGCCTAAGGATAGTTGAGGAATAATTATCCACCGGTCCACTCTCACTGTCAAAGTCTTCCTGGTTTGTATGAAATACCATACATACACCTAATACTGAAAGTGTTTAGCTTCAAGCCTCACATACAGTAGGTGCTCTATAAAGTACTGTGGCTTAATACACTGAGATTTTCCCAAAGTTTGTACTAATTTTTTAAAAATTTGTACATTTAAAAACTATTTTTAGAATTGTGCAAAAAAAACCTGATGTCAAAGAAAAATTCAAGACTGCATCATGTTGTAGGGCCATATGGACACCAGAGCCTGTAAAATTAAATGCCATTTTGGGACAAAGGAAAGCAATAATGATGCTACCTTTATGTGTCTGGTAGTTATGTGATACTAGCGTTTACAATGGACTTTCTGTGTGCCAGGTGCTGTTCAGAGTGTTTTACATCTATTAACTCTTCCAAGTTCTCACACAACTCTTTAAGATGGACACTTGAGTCACCCTTCCCATTTTATGGAAGGGGAAATTGAGACACATAGGTCATCCATGTGAGCAGCAGAACCAGGATAGAAACATAGCCAGTCTGCCTCTTGACCCTGCAGAATACATTAACACTGAAAATCTCACCCCACTGGTTATACTGTTTGCTATCTGTCAAGGGCTAGGAAATAAGTCCATCTGGGGACTCTTCCACAAAAGGGCTTTCATGGAACTCAGACTCTGTGACATCATTTGACCCCTTGGAATCTTGGGGTCTTTTTTTTTGTTTCTTTCCAAGTGCTCAACTGTATTCCAAGATAGTTGGGGTTCTGGATAGATAGTCTGATTGGCTGGAAGATATGATTAACTTTCCCCCTTGAAAATTAACATATTTTACCCAAGGGAGGTTTCAGAATATCTTACCTCTCCATAAGGTTGATCATTTTTCTAATAACTACCTTTTTTTTTTTTCAATCACACCTAGAGAAGACATGAGCTCCGCTCTAAGATAATAGGAATGGCTCTGATTCTACTCTCATTAATATAATGATTCCATAACACAATGACAGATAAAAGAACTTTCTTTTTATTCTACTCAAGGCTGGTTTTACATAAAAATAGACCATAACTCAGAGTCTGTAATGTCTGTGGAAAGGTTATACTCGTTACCATCCAAATAGGCTGAGCTAATAAAAATTATATTTGTTACAATCCAAATAGATTAACCGGCCTTAAGGGCTTAGCTATGTATTACACTTTTCAATTTTCTTATAATTAAATTAACATAAAATAGTCTTCACAAATAAATGGCTGTTTCAGAAATAGTTAAGCTCTGTTTAACAAAAATAGCCATTCTATTTACAGGTGCAGCTGCTCAGATAGACCTGGGAAGTGGAAAGAGCATTCCTCTGTGGAGTGGACCCAAGATCAAGAGATCAACAGACACAGCCCCTCAGGAAGCCCAGCAGGAGGCCTGAGGCCACATCCAGTCCCATGTCGCATTCTCCTCTGGCCTGAGGGTCCCCCGGGCTACCTGCCTGCTCTTTACTGGGTGCTCCTGGCCATCAGTCAGAGGGCAGAGCTCCAACTGGCCCATCTGTGAAACGGGGAACTAATGGTAGGCTCTCAGTTCAGCACTTGGTTTCCTGCCAGCCTGGAAGTTCACGGTCAAGGTTCTGCACCCATTTCCTCAGCTCGTCCTCCCTTTTCTCCTCCAGAAGCCTGGTCCTGGGTATTTGCCTTCCAGTTGGAAATCCCGCCAGAATATTGCTTCTGTTTGAAAAATTCTTATTCTGTTTTTATCGAAGTGTCATTTTTCACTCTGTCCCAGAAGCACTCAGAATGTTGACTAAATGATGATTTACGTCTCCCAGCTGTGAAGGTCTTGCACAAAAGGGTTGATGCCCTTGAATTAGTTGAATTCCTTAAATGTGACCATCCTCACAAAGCCAATTAGTTGTAGATCAACCTTTTGTCTTATTCTGCAAATGTCTTCAGTAAGGGAAAGAAATGGAGCTAGTTACGTGTTTGTTGCCATTTGAAACTAGCAGAAGCTTGAGATTTCTCAATTCTAAAAGTCATGAGGTGAAAACTCACAAGGAAAAGGTGGGAGTTCATGCTGACTATGAGCTCTGATGTCAGGTGTGGAGCTGGATGCTGTGCTAAACACCTTTAATTGTTTCATCTTGTGTAATCCACTCATCATTAAGGGAACCTACTCAATTTAGAAAGGGGGAAATAAAGGTCACCGAGCTCTTATGAGTCATAGCAAGCTGGACAAACCCAGAAACAAGGAGCTACATTGATGGAGGTGGGAAGCAGAGCACGTGTCCGGAAAAGCCCTGGGTCAGAGTCTTACCCAAAACTGGAAGCAGAGTGGCCAACCGTAGTCACAGGGTATACTGGGGTCTTGTAGGTAGTCTGAGCCAATGCGGTCAGCAGCCATCAATCTAGAATGCTCATCTTTGAGTTCAGTGGTTGGACTGCATCAGTAATAAAATTAAGTCTAAGAGAGCTATGTGATAATAGGTAAATTCTAACAGCAGCAACCCCTTGTAAAACACTGTGATTATTTCCTTGAAAACAACAGAACTTAGAGAAGATACCTTGATCATGTTGGAGAGCAGTGGTGTAGGCTTTTGAAATCTCTGGGTGCTCTCTGCTGCTGCACACCTTTTGGGCAATTTAGAACTCATTGGTGTTCCCCACAAAACGATGAGCAGGAAAAATCAAGATGAGGCTCAGATAAGTCTATTTTGTGCCCGTCACCAGCTTTTGTCAGAGGTTTGATGCAAAAGGAGTCAAAAGTAGTGGTGCCATAAGGTGCCTCAATTATCCGCGAAGCTCATTTACGTATCCCCCGCCCCCACCATGCCCCATCTTGATGGGCAAGAACAGACCATACTCTTAAGGCAATTAAAAACACTTTCGGCCAGGCTCGGTGGCTCAGCCTGTCATCCCAGCACTTTGGGAGGCTGAGTGGATTGCCTGAGCTGGTGGGTTCGAGACAAGCCCGGACAACTTGGCGAGACTCCATCTCTGCCATAAATAAAAAATTAGCTGGGCATGGTAGCGCGTGCCTGTAGTTCTGTCTACTTGGAAGGCTGAGGCAGAAGGATCGCCAGAGCCCAGTGGATGATGCTGGGGTGGTTGTGAGTGTGCCATGGCACTCCAGCCTGGGCAATGGAGTGAGACTCCAACTTAAAAAAAAAAACAAAAAAACCACTTTCGTCCAAAGTGAGGCAAGTCGTTGAGAAACATCGCAGTCCATAGCATATAGCTTTTGTTCCCTTTGAGTGTAGATGGCAATGAGGTTAATCATCTTTACCTCCCAAGTGCATAGCACAAAGAGGATCCTCATCAAATGCCATTTTGCAAGTGCCTTGCATCATGACCTACACTGGTTCTCAAAGTGGGTAGAACATTGCCATTCCCTAGTACCTGGGCCCCTTCGCAAGAGATTCGGAACTAACCAGTAGTAGGTTGGGCCTGAACCCTGAGTGTTTCTTGAAGATGCCCAGAAGATCATAACACAGTGTATCACTGGAGGACGATGCGTGGTATCAGTACTTCCGGGAGGCAGCTGTGATGGAATCACCGTGGGGCTGCAGCCGGGCCACGTGCCTGTTGCCCTTGCCCAGTGAGGAAAGAACTCTCAACTGACAAGACAGCTAGAGAGCAGGTGAGTTAGTAAATGAAATACCTAGGACACCAAGACCAAAAAGGGAGTGAGATGAACATTGCTTCAGAGGCCAAAGGCCACGTGTTGAGCTGTTTCTAATAAGTACCAACACAGAAACAGAACACCTTCGGCATACAGCATGTGTGTCTTCAACGACAAGCTCAGAGGTGGGCTTGCCCTGGAAAATTGGAATGGATTCGCAGAAAGTGCTTGGGTTCTGAAGACCAGGCGTGCTCCGAGTCTGCCTCCACGCCGCAAGGCTTGTTGCCTCAGTTGGCTCATCTGTGAAACGGGGCCTCTCAGGGTTGCAGAGAGGTGGACTGAGAGGTCAGTTCACCCAAGGAATGGTCACACCATGGGTGCCAGGCCTGAAACACACACAAACACCTCACATGCCTGTGAGTGCCGACATTCAGATGTGAACATGCACATGCCTTCTCAAGCTCGTGACAGCAGAAGACCTGGGAGAGACCATTTGGAGAGTTCATCCTTGCCAACACCACTTCCTTTCTCTACAGATAAGACCCGTGTAAAAATGTCTGCCGCAGGGCCTCAGAGAGAGAAATTGTTGGGTCAAGAGTGAAAGGGAGTCATTGCTCATGATCCCAAGCAAAAGCAGCGCCTGCTCACCACCATCACTGAGCTCTTTGGCTCCTTTTGGCTCCGGCACCAGACCCTCAGGGCACTGGGTCAGCAAAGCCCCTGGGAGCTCTCTCTGAGCAGTTCTGGCCAGCTGGCACTGGTAGGCGCCCTCTCTTCCTGCTACCAGCATTCCCTCCCAGCTCTCCTGCTACGTACTTGTGGGGTCCTTTCAGTCCATGCAGGGCTGACAGACAGGTCCCTGGCCTAAAGCGTAGCAGCTCATCCCACTGATCAAAAGCTAAGTGACTCTTGCCTCCCTCGTCACTTTCTTTTTTACTTTTTTCCCCCTGTTGAAGCCCATTTTAAACCGGTGCAGTGATTCTCCACTTCACCTGAGTCCAAGCTCTCTGGGGAATTCAGAATTACCATCTTCTCATTCTCAGAGCTGTTATCGATGGGTCCCCCATCTGCTGAATTAAAAACACACAACGGTCCTTGGGCAAATGACAGTGTGCTGTGGACCCACTCCTAATGTAAAATTAGGCCACACTTAAAACAAACAGTGTGGGAGGAAAACAGTGGCCTACATATTAAGAAACACTTGGAACCTTCTATTTCAGATCCAAGCAGGCTGAAATCCCTCCCCACACACCTATGACATTTGTACTAAGAATACTTGGTAAAAATCGATTGTCAGAGTTAAAAAGGGCCCTCGAGATGATCCAGCCCAGGGATTATTAAGTAGGGACGGACATCAAAATCACCTGAGGAGGTTTTTCGACGTGGGAAAGAGAGCCTGATTCACTAATTCGAGTTGAATTGTGAAGGAACTAACGTGTTGCCAGTAGATGCTTTGTTTTGCACTCGCTATTTGGGTGGACAGGGAGGAGGTTATTTTTAGCATTGTTATTTTCTGCAAAGTAAAAAAAAAAAATAAAAGCACAAATTGCTCATGAATGATGGCTGTCCCTTTCACTCTTACTTTGGCATATGAATTTTCCGCACCCTCACAATCTGCAATGAAGGAACCAGAAAGTGGAAGAATGGTGGGCGCTCATTCAGGAACAAAGGCAAGCCAACGAAGTGGAAGTGTTTGATCTTTTCCCCTGTCCTTTGATAGAGGCCCTGTAACATTTCCCCTCCTGCCGCTTCAATTGCTCATTCATGTCATTTCTTTGTTTCGTTTGCCTTTCTCATCTTCTAGATTTTTCCCCTTTACTACATCTTTTGGTCTCATGTCCCCCCCACCTCCCCACTCCCCTACTCAAATCTGAAGGGATGAAAATGAAAATGGCTTTACCGTACGTCCGACACTTGGTGTTTCATGAGGTAGGACAAGGACCCACCCTTCAAGGAACACACAAAGGCAGCTTTGTCCCGAGGTCCCTTCTACTCCCTGTTCCAAGTGTAACTGGTGGCTCCCAAAGTGACTTTGGGTGGCTTATAGAGATGCAGACTCCCAGGCCTTCACCTCACAGAATTTGATTCAGTAAGGACAGGGCAGTGCCCAGTGGTTTAAAGAAGAACACAGGACACAAAGGGATTATCAAGCAGCAAGTTCAAGGACTAGACATCCAAGAAGGCTGGTGTGGTCCCAGGGCCCTCCGATTCCTACTTGCAGCCTCAGCACCAAATGCTCAACTACCAGCTCTGAAATCTAGATGTCGCCTTTGGTCGAATGAGGATGAGCATCACAGCCACCTTGCAAAGACAGGAGACCCACTGGATGAAAGCATCATGCAAAACGCTCCCAACAAGGCTTGGTCTGGAACAAGCAGGAGCTTTACTGCTTGCTGTCTAAACTATTCCACACCTGTCCTCAAAAATCAAGCAGTCACTTTCGATGAGCATGATTTTAAGAGAAAATAAAACTCATGCAAAACTTCTACTTTTGCCTTAATGCCTTTATTTATCCAGGTAATGCCACGCCTGAAACTTAGGAACTTTAGACAAAGGAAATTGTTTTCTGTTTGTTTGTTGAGGTCCTGCTCCTTCCAACATCACTTTTCTCCAAACTTCCACGTGGGCAAGAAACCTCTTTGTAAAAGACGATATATTTGCATTTCACCAGTCATGCCAGACTCCTCAGTGCAGGAATAAACTCCTTCATGAGATAGCCTCAGCCCATCCAGCTAAGCTTTTCACACCTCTTCTCAATTGCATTCCACTCACACTCAACGCTGTCTAAACGCCTCATGCAGAAATGATCCTAGTTCTTTTCCCCAGTTTTATGTAACTCTGGGTTTCTTTGTGTTTTCCCCCACATTTTCTAGTCTGTTGCTTTTAAAAAAAATTACATCCATACATCTCATCCTCTGGGCCTGGGGCGCAATCTTTCTGTATTCTCCAGACCAGAAACATGTCCGTATATTCTTTATTCCCCAATTTTTCATCTGCAGTAAATAAGCCTGGGACTCTGATTTCTTAGGATCAGAAACAAGAAATGAGGAATCTCCTGGGAAACACCTCAGATTTGGATGAGGGCATCTGATATGCAAAGCAAAGTCTCCTTTCGTGTTTTTAATCTACATCTCCTCCCTCTCCAACTGTTGCAAGGATTAATTCCAAATGCACATTTCACTCTCCAGATTTTGCGGTACAGACCTAGAAGAACCTGACCATTCTGTGATTCAGGAAAAGGAATGTAGAAACAACCTTTTCGGATTTAGTTAGGCTTACAGAGTCCCTGTCATATGACATTTCAGTGCCCAGGATGTTGCTTTGCATATAATGGGCACCCAATAGATATTTCTTAAAGGAATAATCATTCATTTTTGTCATCCTATTAGGATCCTTTAAAACCACATTCATTGGTTACATGGTGTTATTTGGGAATTATCGCAATTGGGGGGTTGGGGAATGGATTTATGTCATGTATTATATATAGTTTCCAAACATAAATGACTTGAACTTGTGGTTTATTTAACTCGGAGGCATTGTGTTTGTTCCCTCAGGCTGTAATAACAAGTTTCCACAAACTGGTGGCACAAGTGGTCTCGGGAGGTGGAAGTCTGAAGTCAAGGTGTCAGTGGGGCCGTGCTTGCTCTGAGAGCTCTAGAGAAGGATTCTTCCTTGCCCCTTCTGTTTCTGATGGTTGCCAGCCTTCCCTAGTGTTCTTTGGCCTGAATGTGTGTTCCATCCATGTTTCCGTCTTCACATGGCACTCTGCCGGTGTGTCTGTGTCCAAATGTCCCTCTTTTTATAATAACACCAGTAATATCAGAATAGAAACCGCCCTCATGACCTCATCTTAACTTGATAATATCTGCAAAGATCTTATTTCCAAATAAGTTCCCATTCATAGGTTTTGTGCAGACATGAATTTGGGGGGACATTATTCAACCCAATACAGGCACACTCTCAACCTGAGAACTGTAAGTACGTAAAATACTGAAATTCTTCCCAAACGATTCTTTTGTAGAGAAACACAATTTTTATTTTCCTAAAGCCTTGACCTTGACAGTTAGTTAGAGGAAAATGTTAGGGGGGGAGGTTAATGGGATGACTGTTTAGAGTGGTGTCCATCTGTGCTAGAAGGAGTACCTAGGACTGTGTTTCTGGGACTCCCAACTCAGAGAGAAGATTCTCATATCACAGAACTAGAATATGCAGGAAGAGAGAGGTTAGAAAGGGACAGGTCTCCATACTCTAACCACCACCTTTAAAATTTTGGAGTTAAAAGGTATCCTAGTCATCTAGAACCGTCATAACAAAGTACCACGGTGGCACTGAACAGATAAGGAAATCAAGGCACAGGAAATTTTACTAATTTATTCAAGATTAATTATGGTATAAATGAATGAGTGAATGAATCAAGGTATCTGAAGACTGCTGTAAATTCAATGCTTAAACATTGCATAGCTGCATCATCTTGTTTTCAATATATGGATAGATACATTTTTGTATGTATTTTGAAAGGTTCTAATATTGTTAAAGGTAAGAAAATATCAATCAAATCATGCTAGCAATAATGCACACTAACAATAAATATTCAACTCTCTATATCAATGTTTTTATATCATGAACCAGTACATACACTTGTATTAAAACAAGTTTCCTCAAAATAATACTTAGCATCACTGTATACTGCAATGCATTTTGTTATTTTCTATTGTATACTATTTAGTGTAGTTTGTCTATTCAATTTAAATTTTAGTGTGGATTATGACCAACAAAATAGATTTCAAGAGCCACAACTGGGCCATAGTCAGTTGTTTGAACTCAAATAACTCTATAAAAAAGATACAAGCACACTCATGTTTATTGCAGCATTGTTCACAATAGTGAGAACATGGAACCAACTGTGCTGCCCATCAAAAAAGGACTGGATTAAAAAAATGTGGTACATATTCACAATGGAATATTGCGCAGCCATAACAAAGAACAAAATCTGAACTTCGCAGCAACCTGAATGGACTAAGAGTCTATAACACTAAGCGATCTTTCACAGAAACAAAGAACTGAGTATCACATGTTCTCACTCAGAAGTGGACCTTGAACAACTATTGTAATACTGTAAGAAAAGAATTGACAGTGGTGGGAAACTGCAGGGGTGTCGGGGGGGCATGGAAGTGGGGTTGGCAATAGCAGGAATCTGCCTGGGGAAGGGGTGGCCACACCTCATCAACAAGGGTAACTGCATAACGAATATTTGCATACTTAACTTTGAATGGCACCCCACATCTTTAAAGTAAAAAATTTAAAAGTTAAGAAAAAGAAAACATTAACAAAGTATCTATATTAAATATTAAAATAATACAATACAATGACTTTAAAAAGGAAAACAACACTGCAACAGATATATGGCATATATGTTACATAATTATTTATATATTTTTTCAACAACCTACATATGTACTTACACATCTAGTAAGTAGATTTTCTTCTGCCTTAAGGTGCTGAAGTTCAGGATTATAAAAATGTTGTAATATGCATATATATTTAAAAGCTTTCCAAATGTTCTTTAAAAAGGCATTTCTGAATGCTTCGTTGTTAGCCTGAAATAAAAGAAACTAACCGAGTTCACAGGTATAGGCTCTGAAAACACATTTAATTTTTCTGCAGTCCTGTCAGTTTATTTTTTTCCACTGGATGTGACTTTCTTAAGAGGAATACACTTTATAGGTAAGGCAAAAATTCAGGTCAGAGATCAGATTTTGTCTCCATTTAAGTTTTAAATTGCAACACAGAAAAACGCATCCTAAGATTTATGAGGTGAATTCAAATTCTTGTGAACTTCCAGTAAGTAGAAAACACTATGTTCTTAACATGCAATCTATTATACAATGAACTTCCTCAGAGTGTAAGATCCAAAGCTGCTAATGGTGATCATTCAGTTTGCTACAATCTGTCAGAGGCAACAGAGCAATGTGGAGATTTGCATCTTCCAATGCAGTAGAGAAAAGAAAATCAAAGAATGATGAAAAATGCATTTTGAAATGATGGGATCAGAAAGGTAATATATTAAGAGGTAAGCATAGGAAGGTAGGTATAGAAAGATAATATATTTAAAAGGTTGATAAAGAGATGGGTTTGAAGCATCTCCTGTTTAAATATTCTGTTTATTTTTAAGTATGCCCCATAAAAAGAAAGCAGTGCACTCCCAGTTGAATTGAAATGTGGTTTCCTGAAATACTCAGATCTTATTTAGAGAAGTGAATGCCTTATGAAAACCAGAGTACCACAGGTAAGCATATCACCACAGAACTAACATGTTGTGGGAATTTACTTTTAAAGAGACCCATTAATATCAGTTTTATTTTCCTCAAAAATATTAGTTCTCTTGTCCTTCCTAAAGCAAGTTAGCGTCATCTCTCAATGAGCCATGACAAGAGATGATTCCACGCCTATTGGGTAATCCAAAACAGTATTTGTATTTGGCATTGGACTGCACTTTATCAGAATAGAGTTTCTAAAGCCAGTCAGATCCGTGCTCACTCCCTGAGGATTACGACGTGTTAGCCCCTCCCGGAAGCATGCTATAAATCAGGGAGGAACCCACCAAAGATGCTAATATTGCAAAGATATCATCTGTGCTTCATCAGAGTTTTAGTGCAGTGATTCTAAAACGTGAACAAGCATCAGGAACACCTGAGAACTGAGCCTCACCTGCAGCGTTTCAATTCCGTGGACCTGGGGTGGGACCAGGGAATTTGCATATTCGATGACTTCCCAGGTGCTGCCGCTGCTGTGGTCTGAAACACGCTTTGAGAACCACTCCTCTGGTCCCATTCTGTGGAATTAGGACACTTGAAGTCAATCCCAAGGTTAAGGTCTAGAGCCTATTTGATTTCTTTAGTGACAGCAACTGCAAACTGGTGATTGAAGGCCAAAGAGCACAGACGAAAATGATCTACGATTGAATACAGAATGGCATCTCTTATAACCCCCAGAATACTGTCCTCACACCACTAAACTTGAGGTTCTCAAGATGGAATCTTTCAAGAAAGGAAAGGAAAACAGAGTTTTACGAGACTTAATGACTACACAAATAAATGGAGCATACCTCATTTTCCCCTTTTGATAAGTAGATGACTTCTTCTCAAGTCACAAGATGGAGAAAGAACAAGAACTGGCACGTGGATCACATGACCATACTGTAATTTATCTGTAACTAAAATAAGAATTTGGGAGTAAGAATGCTGTGAAACACAGGGAAACAAAAAAGAAGAAAATTTAAGTAAAGTTGAGAGAAGTCCTCTTGAGAAGAAGCAACTCTTTCTGAAATAGTTTATCAACTGACTCACGGGACAGGAGGCTGATTACAACAAGTCTAAGTGTTATTCTGTTTCCCACAATTCCACAGGGCAGCTGGTCCAGAACAAAGATGCGCTTCTTTGCCTGAGTACCAGGTGAGCCATTGGAAGCTGAGCCACAGCAAGGAAGGAAGAAAGCGGATTGCTTTAAGAGAAAAAGTCTTTATTAAAATCCAAAGAAAAAAATAAGCTGAGATGATTTAGAAAGCATTATGCATTTATTGAACAAACACTGCTAAAGACATTTCAGCAAACTGTGTGTTTAAAAAGTAATAAATAGCTATTGTGCTTACTTCATAAACTTGTCAGACTGTCTTCATTTTATTTTCCTGAACAAACTGAATTTCTGTACTGCTCATCCCCAGCCAGTTAATAAATACATCACCCTAAAAAGTGCTGTGGTATTAAATTTACAGCAGATAAAATATGGATGAAGTTGCTGTGCCTCAGGTATGTCAAGTGTGATTTAATATCTCACGTTCTTCTTATGAGGAGTAAAAGATTACTCAGCTGCCTCCAACGCCAGAGAGCGACCTTTGCCCCCAAGTAACAGCCACTCAGCAAATAGCACCAAATGAAGACGGAGAATAACATATAGATTTGCCATAAGAAAAAATTGATCTAAATCCATATGTCAAATCTGCTGATCGGAGCTCTAGAGAAACGCCTCATAATCTTTAGCCTGCCCTGGCAGAAACTTTGGGCAGAAAGGAGACCTTTGGGCAGAAAGGAGACCTTCAAGCTGAAGGTAGATGGGATGTTTTGGTGTTTCCGTTTTTCACTTTCTTACTGTTTTATATCATTGGAATACAATCTCCTTAGAAGAAAATGCTCTTTGACTTAATGTCTTAGTGGTGAGTGTTTTCTTCTCTCTGGAGAAACTGTAACCTCTGAGCATTTCAGAGATTTGGAGAATCTTATAAATGAAGGCGTTGTTCCCCAGGGAAATTTCTCAACAATCTGATTTAATTTATATCTTTTTAAAAAGTTCTGTCTAAAATGATTTTTAAAAAAAATCTCCAAGGAAAACATTTGTTAGCACAGAAAATAAATTCTTATGATTAACATTTTGCCATCCAAAAAGGCTGGTGACTGAGAGAGTTCTCTGCACTTCAAAGGTAGGAGAGGAATGAGCTTTAAAACAAGAGTAAAAAAAAAAAAAGCAAATTGCTGCTGAGCTATTTTTATTTCAAATATATAAAAGTAGAGTTGGTAAGTGCCATGTATAAATCTTCAAAGCGTGGATTGCCAAGGGTCTTCCTCTAAAGACTGCTGTGAAAAAATAAACTTCGGCAATTAAAGCGGCTTTTTCCTTTTGCCACGAAGTGAGGGAAGTGGCTGGGTGTCCCAGGGGCTCCTGGTATCCTCTGTGTTCCAGGCAGCGGTGTGCCTTTGCTAATTTTAAAAAAAATCTCTTCAGCTCTGGGCCTTCACAAATAAAAGCTTCCGTCACCTCCCCCCAAATGGGGCTGCTCTACGGTTTGAGGTTTTTTTTGTTTGTTTATTTGTTTTTCACTGGGCACTTTTGTGCTCAATTGGTAATTGGTTTTACTAAGCCAGAGGGGTTTGGGGACAAGGCTGTTTATTTCAACTTTCTTCAGTGGTGAATAGTGAGGTATTGGCACCGGCAGATAGGTTTGTACAAAAGCTGTGCTTCTTAAAATAAATGAATTGAGGAGGTGGAGGGATATCCCAAAACAGGTGAAAGGAAGGACTGAGTAGGGTGGTTTGGGTGGAATGTATCTGTTTACGTGTGCAAGAGCACATGTACAATGGAAGCTCTCTTAGTAGAAATGAAAACTCTTTTTTAAGCAGATGTGCGGGACAGGACTGCACCCTTCCCAGACTGGCTCAGATGTTGCGTGTCCAACTATCCATCTCTGCATCTTTGCAAACAAGCGCTATCCCCATTCCAACTGCACAATGGGTTGGCCAAGGCAGAGCAACATTTCCTGAGTGACAGGTATGCCTAGGCAAGGGTAGCACAGGCTCTTCTGGGTGATGGGCATCCCTTTGTTTGCCTCTGTGGGGAGAGAGAAAGGAGACAGCCAGGGAAAGGGGTGGAAAGGGAGAGAGAGATCACAGGTAGAGAGGAATAGAGAGACTTCTGCCTCTTTCTGCTTGGGTTTACTTTTTTATTAAAACATATATGTGCATATTTTGGACACAGAGGGAAGAACTAGAGCCAATTGGCAAGACTTTAGAGGTGGTGTAGGCCTGAGGAAGGTTTCAAAAACACAGAGTCTCAGACCCCATGAAAGAAAATCTCCTCATGTCAGCCTTGACTAAAATGACCAGACAGGGATGGAAAACAGCATCTAGTTCACAGTGGAAAGGAAAAGAGTATCTGGGGTTTTAAATATCATAATAGATTCCGACTATTTTATTTCCCGCCTGTCCCTAGTTGATCATTCTTTCAACTGTTTCTCCATACAGAATGTGATCCTTGAAAAAGTATCAGTAGCTGGCTCGGTGGCTCAGCCTGTCATCCCGCGCCTTTGGGAGGCTGAGGTGAGTGGATTGCCTGAGCCCGCGGGTTCGAGACCCGCCTGGGCAGCGAGACCTCATCTCTACAATAAATCAAAAAGTTAGCTGGACGTGGTAGCGTGCACCTGTTATTCCGGCTACTCGGAAGGCTGAGGCGGAAGGATCACCGGAGCCCAGCAGGTCGAGGCTGTGGTGGCCGGGAGCAGCCACTGCACTCCAGTCTGGGTGACAGAGTGAGACTCCAACTCAAAAAAAAAGTATTAGTAACTCATGCTCCCATGGGATTGATGATCACCTTACCCTGCGACAGCCAACAAGAAGCCGGCCCGTGTAATCCTCAAGAAAGTCTCTTCGATGAAGAATCTTTCATTTTCCTTTCATAGAGGCTGAAAAGATCTACATCTATGCAATATTGATTTGGGTTCTGTACCTATTTATTTAGGGGTAATAAACTCGACTAACTGGAAATGATCCCATGGTAATTCATCAGCATTTCAAAACCACTAGTAAGTGGCAATTTATTTCTTAATTTTTTTGAAAAGCTAACAATACCATTATTTCTTCTATGAATCCTGATAATGGCTGTTTACCCGTAATAAGTTAATATTACACTGGAAGGGACATAACACCCCTGCATGTGACAGCATTGTTGCTTTCAACAGGCCACCACATAGATCCCCACAATGCACTCCTAAGAAGCCAGATCACAAGTGTCACACAAAATCTTGCAACTCCTGGGCACCACTTTTTGTTTTCTGCCTTGGCTCTTCTGCTAAGGCTCTTCCCTGGAACATGCTCACTTGGCATCAACCGGTAACTGATGAGATTATCTCAGGATTTAGCATTCTAGTGTAAGCACTTACTCGTTGCAAATTAAGTTGCAATGAATAGTTTCTTAGTTTTTTGTTGTTGTTGTTGTTTTTCAACTTAAGACCCAGCTCATATCCTCCTGCATTTTTAATATTGTCTTGAAGTTTGTTTCATCATTTAAACAACATCACTGAATATATTTGGAAATTATAGAACTTGGCTTTTGAGCTGCATGGATGAGAATGTGTAATCATAAAACAATGATGAAAGAGAAAATGTCATTCAGAGTTGTATCGATGCAATGATTTTTAACCAATTTATCTGAAATGCTAAAAAAAAAGAATAGACATAGAGATAAATGTCATTAGTATTTAAATAGAAACTAGACTATTTAAATTTTTTTTTCCCTTGGGTAAAGAAAATCTTATAGATGAAGTTTCTGAGTGAAAGGGAAAATATATTTTTAGAGTATTTTCTGTAGTTAGTACCCACAAACACACACAAATCCAGGGACCCCTTTAAAACTTTGTACCAAATAATACCCTTCACATCTATTTAGAAGAGAATATCCATTTTCCCAAATATACATTCTTTTAATTTTGTGGTAAAGTCTGTCTTGCTGTTTTAATTTGCAATTCATTGATTTCTGAAGTTTGAAATTTTTTCACATGTATTTTTCTCTAGTGAATTCTTCATTACATTCTACATAAGATAACTTATGTATCTTTTAGGATGTTCATCTTTTTTTTTCTCACTGATCTAGACAAAGCTCTTTTATATTGAAGGATATTAACCTTTGTCATTTAGTTACAAGAACATTCTCCAAGTCTGTTATTTGCTTTCTATTTTTAAAATTTATTTTTGCTTTGTTAGTTTGTTATTGTGATATAGAAACTAAGGGTGGGTGTGGCTTAATTTTTGTTTATTATAATGTGGTAGAATGTGTTAGACTCCCTATTATACTTTCTGCCTCCAGTGTAATGCTAAGATAGGCTTTTCCCACCTACTCTACATTGTATATTCACCTGTGTTTTCTCAAACTATGTTCCAGTAATGTGAATATTCTTGTATTACTGTCATATTGTTTTCATCTTTATAGTATATTTTAGTATATGCTAAAGCATATCTTTCCTCATTACTATTTTCAAAATTTCCTTTGCATTCTGGAGTATTTAATCTTACAAGTGGACGATTCCAAATTCTGATTTAAAGTGTTACTAAAATTTTATTAATTTTTTTTAACTTGGAAAACATTAATGTGTTTGTCATTGCTGAATCTTCCCATGCAGAGAACACTGCAATTTTTTAATTCATGCAGGCCTTTTAATCATATCACTCAGTAGAGCTTTCATATCTCATCTCAATCTAGCACTTTACTTTCCAGGTGTATTCCTGAATATAAGATTTTTATACTATTTTTTAATAATTCTTGCAATTGGGGCAATCCTTTAGGATCCCCTCCCACTGTGGGAGCTTTTCTGTCCTCTCAATAAATCCTGCTTTCTAAAAAAAAAAAAAAGAAAGAAAAAAAGAAAAAGAATTATTGTAATTATACGACTGGGCATAGTGGCTTGTGCCAATGTTACAGCTAGTAGGCTGTAGTGAACTATGATCATTCACTGCACTCCAGCCTGGACAACAAAGTGAGATCTAGCCTCTAAAAAAAATTTTAATAAAAAAAGAATTATTATAATTATAGAAGAAAATTATCACTTTTTTGTTTTTGTTGTTCCTTTTTTTAAAAGAGTTATTTTATTTTTAAAATGTGGAGTACAAATGAGGGTTAGGTACATATGTGGTCATAATACAGGTAATACCCTTTACCTGTATTATGTGGTCATAATACAGGTAAATTTCCAATAAGGTCAATACCCTTATTGATGTTGTGTGCCACACCGAGTAGTGTCCCACTACTGCCAATCCTTTTCTTATGGTATTGTGATAAATGTTCAAGGTCCACCTATGAATGAGTACATGTGGTACTCAGATCTTTGTTCTGTGATCAATCGCTGGGTATTATAGAATCTAATTCCATCCAGGTGGCTGCAAAGCTCATAATTTTGTTTTTTTTTTATGACTGCATAATCTTCCATCGTGAAAATATGTACCACATTTTCTTCATCCAGTCCACTTTTGATGGACAGCACAGTTGGTTCCATGTTTTTGCTATGGTGAATAATGCTGCAATAAACATGCATGTGCAGGTATCTTTATTATAAAGTGAATTATCACTCTTTATATTTATTTTTTATCAGCTGAAATGTCTTACTATTCCTGATAGCTGCTCAGGATTCCTTTTTATTTTATGTTCATAATCACATCATCTACAAATAATAATTTTCTCTTTCCTTTCTAAGTATTTTCATGCCATATTTTGATTTCTCATCTAATTGCGTTGACTGACTTCCTGGAAGATAAATGTAAAAACAAATTAAATTAACTTAACATAACTTTAAAATAAATTAAATAACGAGGTGGGTGTATTTGACTTCTCCTGCACTTAAAGAAATATTTGCAGTACTTCACCATACAATATGATGCTGTTTTGGGTTTGAGATATTCTATATTCATTTTGCTATGAGTTATTATAATTAAGAATAATTGTTGAATTTCATGTAATGATTTGTTAACTTTCATGAGATATTGTTTCTCCCTTTTCTATAGTCATAGTGAATGATACTAATAGATTTGAAGACACTTTTGCAATCCTGAAATAAACTTTAACTGAGCAGGGGAGATTAAATTTTCAAAATACTGCTGAATTTATCCTAGCAATACTTCATAAATTTTGTGTTTATACTCAAAAGTGATACTACTCTCTTTTGTTCAATTTTTGGCAGGATTTGTTATCAGAGCTATTCTACTTCAATTTTTAAAATTCATAAAATTTGTTTCATTCTTATTCTATGACATAGTCTATGTAATTTGGAAAATAATTGTTCATTCACATTTTAAAGGAATTCTTCTGGATCTAGAATCAGTTTTTTAAAGTTTTTTTCCATAGTTATTTGTCTATTCAATATTTCTACTTTTCATCGAATTTTTTAAATAATTTACACCCTAGAAAAACATCCACTTTTACAAAATTTGAAATATATTGATATGAGCTGCACAAGTTTTTTTAATTACTTAATCTCCTGCAGCTTTTGATACGTATTGTTGATTCCACAGAGTAAGTTATTGAGTTGATTTTTCAAATCTATTTTTATCCACTGAGTTATTCTTGTACATTATTTGTTGAAATCTTATCTTTTTTAATACATTTACTTTTTTATATAAAGAAATTGAAAACTGCAAGTTTTCATCTGAGTATAATTTTGACTGTCATGAAAATATTATTATTAATAATTAATAATATTATTATTTTAAAATGTTATATATACTAAATTTTATTTATCTGAAGGTTTTAAGAAACTATAGAGTATAGTTTTTATTTTTAATTACAAAATTTATTGTAATTAAGCCCTCTTATTTCAGAGATTATAGGCTATGCTTTTCTCTTTTAAATTTTAATTTTTGCTTATTTGTATTTTCTTTATTTACTTATTGGAATTATTTTGTAGGCTCTTCTCATTGAAAAGACAGAAGAATCGATATATTGAAATCCCCCTCTATTGGTTTATTTTCTCAAATTTTTCCTTTAATTGTTAATAACTTTTTTACATATTTCAGTGCTATGTAATTTGATATACAAAGGCCCATAATCGTTAACATTCCTTGTTAGATCATATCCAAATGATCACACTTTTTCTCACATATCATGATCACCTTCAACTTCAAACTTTCTTTTTTTTTTTTTTTTTTGAGTTAGAGTCTCACTTGGTCGCCCAGACTGGAGTGCAGCGGCCACTCCCAGCCACCGCAGCCTCGACCTGCTGGGCTCCGGCGATCCTTCCGCCTCAGCCTTCCGAGTAGCTGGAACTACAGGTGTGCGCTACCACGCCCGGCTGATTTTTTGATTTATTGTAGAGATGAGGTCTCGCTGCCCAGGTGGGTCTCGAACCCACGGGCTCAGGCAATCCACTCACCTCAGCCTCCCAAAGTTGCGGGATTACAGGCTGAGCCACCGAGCCCGGCTAACTTCAAACTTTCATTATTTTGTTCTAGGCATGTCTCTTATAAGCAACATATAGTTGAATTTTTAACCTTTAAATAAATTTTATTCTAGCCAAGCATAGTGGCTCATACCTGTAATCCCAGCATGTTGGGAGACTGAGTCAGGAAGATTGCTTAAGGCCCAGAACTCAAGGTCAACCTGGGCAACAACCTCATCTCCACAAAATAAGAAAAAATTAATACATTTTATTATTTTAAAATATGAGGTCAGGCATGGTGGCTCCTGCCTATACTTTCAGCGCTTTTGTAGACCACTGCAAGAGGATTGCTTGTATCCCGGAGTTCAAAACCAGCCTAGGAAGCATAGCAAGACCCTATCTCTGCGAAAGAAATCAGAAAATTAGCCAGGTGTGGTGTGGTACGTGCCTATAGTCCCAGCTATTCAGGGTGCTGAGGCACCAGGATCACCTAAAACTAGGAGTTCGAGGCTACTGTGAGCTCTGATTCACACCTCTGCACTTTCGCCTGGGCGACAGACCCTGATTCATAAAATAAAATAAAATGTCTTTCTCATTTGTATGAAAACCATGAGAGATATGCTTGTTAACATCATAAAATGTAAACATTTAAATGTAAAATTGTAAAGTCCATCTCTGCTTCTAAGAGTATACATTACAAAAAATAAAATTAATACTATTGACATTACCAATGGGCTTTCCACCTCCTGCAGAGCCCTCTATATAATTTCCCTTGAGATTTTTATTCTGATTTATTATGATTCCATTATTATATCTTTCTCCTTTGAAGATGTATAACATTTTTATTCTTCCTATCACTACGGTTATAGCAGCAGTTGCTTATCGATTTGTTGAAAAGTTTTATGTTGAAAAGTTTTACTCTTTCACATTAAGATTTCCCAATTCATGAGTTTCTAATCTTATTCTTTGTTTAGTGTCTCACTGTACTATATCTTTAAATACTTTGTTTTTCCAAAATGAAATACTAGTAACATCCTCCTAGTTTCCTTCTATACCTGATAATGACATTATGTGGCTTTCACACATAAACACTACATGCTTGGTACAGAATTCAGGGATCATGTCACTTTTTCCCCAAACTCTAACCCTTATTGTTTTTTGACAACTAATTTGTGTGGAGCACAGTGACCAGTCTGAGTTTTGTTAGTATTTTTTATAAACCTGACTTTTAATCACATTTTATGTTTTTCCCGGCCTGAGAGATTCCTATAGTCTTAAAATTCAACTGTTTTAGCAAGGTATTTCCAAGTATTGGTGTTTGCTTGATACCCAGGGGGCTTTTTTAATCAGGGTGATTAAAAAACAAAGAATCTACACGTCTCTAAGAACCTTCAATGCCTTTTCATGACAGTGCTACTTTTTAACATTGGTTTTCTTCATAGGGTTCTGTGTATTGTCTCATTTGAGGGAATATAACTGCAGAGAAAGAGTTTTTACATTCATTTTCCTAATATAACTTTGAATAGTGTTTCTCTTCTAATTCTTCTATTCATTCTGTCTCATTTCTTGTTCTCCCTGTATATACGTAAGTTGGCTCTTCATTCCCTTGTCTCCATATCCGTTATACTTATTGTTTTCATTTAGCTGTTTTTTGCCTCTGTATTATGAGAAATTATCTCAAATTTATCTTCCATAAAACTAATCAATTTTCTGCAGTATCCATTTTCTTCTTAACTCTTCTACATCCGCTATAATAGAAATGTTCTTATCAAAATGTTCTTATCAAAATGTTTTTGTAAATATTTTCTTTATCTTCAAGATATAAATTTTTATTTCAATATTTTCTTATTATCTCAGTTTTCATTTTCTAGCTCATAGGGACTATCATTTTAAAATTGATTTTGCTATCCAATTTTTGCCTGTTTCTTGGGAGTATTTTTTCCCGAGACATTTTCTTTAACAATCTCTTACATGCTCTGATTATCTTCAAGTTTTAGAACTTAAAAGAAAAAAAAAAAAATCAATACTCGTCTACAATGTCTTTTTTCTGACACCATTTCTGATACTTTAATGTGTAGTTTTCTTCAGACACCAAATACTTGTCATTTTTCCACACCAATTCTCCAATTCTCTGACACCAACTTGGTATTAAACAATTCAACTCAATTCTATACTAACTAATTCATAAATAACTATATTTATTATGGATAGCTATAAGAATAAATAACACAATTTATTTATTTACTTATTTATTTTTATTTTAAAGATGCGGGGTACAATTCAGGGTTAGGTACACAAATGTTCATTACACAGGTATCCTTGTTGATAAGGTTTGCCCCTCCCTCCCCTGGCAATTTCCCACTACTGCCAAACCCTTTCTTATAATATTATGGTAATTGTTCATGGTCTGCTTACGAGTGAGAACATATTGTACTCTGTTCTTTATTTCTGTGATAGATCACTGAGTATGATAGACTCTAAATCCATCCAAGTTGTGGCAAAGTCCCTGTTTGTCCTTCTTTATGGTTGCATGATATTCCATTGTGCATATGTACAAAAGATATGAATAGACACTTCTCAAAAGAAGATATACAGGCAGCCAACAGACACATGAGAAAGTACTCAGCCTCACTTATCATCAGAGAAATGCAAATCAAAACCACATTGAAATACCACCTAACCATCATTAGTAAAACAAACAACAGATGCTGGCAAGGATGCGGAGGAAAAAGAATGCTTCTATACTGCTGGTGGGAATTCAAACTAGTGCAACCTCTTTGGAAGACAGTGTGGTGATTTCTGAAAGAATTAGAAATTGACCTTCCATCGGACCCAGCAATCCCCCTATTGGGAATATACCCAGAGGAATTCAAATCATTCAACATAATTTATTTATTTATTTTACACCATGTCATCTTTAAATACAGGATGTTTACTGTTTTTCTCCTAGTTTCTAAAAATCAGTACGGATAGGTTATTCTTAGGTCTTCTTGTACAGGATTGCTTTCTTAAAATTTATATTTAAGAACTAAAAGGGGGATTTTTTGTTGCCAGTTAATGCATTCCCCCAATGCAGTTGTGGAAAGTCAGCTGTGGAATCTAGGCGGCCTGAAAGAGCTTGCCGATATCAGGGGAACTGGTCATACTGATGTGATGTCACTGAACTGCTGTATTCTCAAAGTGTAAAAACACTGACTTAGAAAATAGAAGTCACAGAACCTAGTAGTGCTTAGATATGAAAAATATAAAGAAAGAAGAAATTAAAATTAGTCTCAAGATTCCCAGCTCGAGCACCTAGATGATAAATGGTGACTTTAACCAAAATAAGAACAGACCAACAACTGGAAGAAGATACCTCTCAATGTGTTGGTGTAGCAGTCTTATTTTGTATACACTGAGTTGGAAGAAACAGTGAAAGTTGAAAATGTGGGTTTATAGACCAGGAAAGGTGAGGAGGCTGAAGAAAGAGAACCTGCAGGGAAGCTATGGATCAGGTGAGGTCACCAGTTAGAACGTTTTAGATGACATGACAGCATCAACAATGGGATCTAAAGAAAGGAAAGCTATTGAGGAGGCTGGAAAAGGTAGGCAGAAGGTTAAAAGGAAAAGAAGTGGACATGAGCACTAATTATAACATTGGCAGATATTTCTAGAAATGGAGCAATTACAAAGTGCAAGACACTGCGTTACCTGATTTACATTGATGATCTCATTTAAACATCTCAACTTCAGAGGTAGACATTATTATTCCCATTTTGAAAATGAAGAAATGTAGGTTCAAAAAAGCTGCAGGTCGCTCCCACAGTCACACCACAAAGTAACAGAGAAGCCAGGATTCACATGCGTTTAACCTTAACTTGGAGCTGTGCCCTCACTGTGCTTACAAAGACTCTGTGTGGTTTCTGCAAAGCTAGAAGCCCATTCCCGTGTGTGAACTTCTTAGAGTACTGCATGAGCCTTAGTGGAGCAATAAGCAGTGTGGAGGAAGGTCAAAGCAGAGCCTGAGGCAAGGATTCAAGGGCAAGCAGTTTATTTGAGGGGTGGAACAACATATATTGGAGAATGGAAAGCAAGGCAGAGGAGGGAATATACGTGATTGCACAATCTATTGTGTAATAACAGAACAACTATCACTGTGGGCAAATGAAACTTAATCTAGTATGAAAACTCCAGAAAATGAAGTGCCTCAGAGTTGTTCCAACGGGATGAGAGAGCTGGAATATTTACACAGTCATTCCAGTCAGTGGCTGTTTGAGGGCTGTTTCAGTGGATTTTCCTTCACTGGACCTCTGAACGGAGAAGCCTACCATGCTGTGAGCAAAACACCCAGGCAGAGATGCTGATACTGGCAGGTGGAAGCCAGCAGTAGCATGCCATAGTCATGAAGCATGTCAGAGGGAGACGGATGCCCTGAACAAAGCATTCTGATCTGTTCTCTACAGTAACAAAGATAAGGAAAAACCTTTACAGTCTTTTGACACTAAATCTCATTTGACAAAACCAACCAAAGTTTCTCAAACTTGATTGTACTTGGGAAGAATTTTTAAATTGCTAATGGAACTTTTGCTCCTGGACAGATGGCGTACAGGTATGTTCCCTAGTTTTTCTGCCAAGTACAACCAAAACCCTGGATCTTATATATAAAATAAACATAAGAAGCCTCTGAGAAAGGGAGAGAGAATGCAGAATTCCAAGGAACTTGGGGCCAGAGGAAAAATACGATGATGAGTTCCCTGGATTTTCTTTTTGCCTCATATATCCCAGATTTGGAGCTGAAGAAACTGGCAAAATGAAAAAGTCAATGCATAGAGACAAAAGCCCCTACAAAAGCATACTTTTTCTGGCCAAATAGCAGGAAAGGTGAAGATTATCTAGATAAAATTTTAAGACATAACCACTCTACTCCAACCAAACGCCATAAGAGAAGCAACATCCCCAGGCACATCTGCACCAGCAAATGCTGAATGGAGAGCCTAGACTTCTGCCTTCAGTAGGTGTAATGATTGCCCTAAATCCCCTGCCAGAGTGATGTCAGAGAAGGCTACCAAGGAGTTTAGGCTTTAAACCCTGTCAGCAGGTAGCAAGGCAGCACTTCCTGCAGTATCAGTGGTGGCCACTTAAGGAGCCTGAAATTCCACCCCTACTTGGTGGTAATCAAGCACCTCTCCGTTGTCTCACAAGGGTGATATCAGAGAAAGGCTAATGGAGAGTCAGGACTTGCACTGCCATCCAACAGTCCATGGGTCACCCCTACAGCAATGTCAATGGAAAGACCACATGGGGAGCCAGACATTCTAACAGTGTCCAGCAGTGATAAGACTTCACCTGGGACTCAAAGAGGCGGGGGGGGGAGGGAGGCTGGATTTCTACCTCCACCTGGAAGTAACAGGGTTCCATATTCTGCTCCCCACCACCTACACACGCTTTCCTTGCCAGAGGAATGTTTTTTAAAAAATCAGCTAAAACAGAAAATGTAAATAAGATCTGTGATCTCATAACATGACATGAATGAGAAACCAGGAAGATATCAAATGAATAAAAAAAAATAACCAATAGATGACAAAACCAAGATGACAGAATTATCTGACAATGATTTTAAAGCTGTCATATAAAAATCTTTTGAAGAGTAATTACGAACACAATTGAAACAAAAAAAAAACTCTCAGCAAGAAAGCAGAAGACTTGCAAAACCAAATTAAACCAACCATGCTGCCCATCAAAAGAGGGATGGATTTAAAAATGTGGTACATATACGTGATAGAATATTACACAGTCTTAAAGAAGGACAAAATTATGAACTTTGCAGCAACATGGATGAACTTAGAAACTATAATACTGAGTGATCTATCACAGAAACAAAGAACCAAATATCACATATTCTCACTCATAAGTGGACCTTGAATGACTATAGTAATACTATGAGAAAGGGATTGGCAGTAGTGGGAAACCGCCGGAGTGGGGGGCACACCTCATCAAGTGTACCTGCATAGTGAATATTTGTATACCTAACCCTGAATTGTATCCCACATCTTTAAAATAAAAAATTTAAAATTTAAAATAAAATAAAAACCCAGTCACTGAGCTCAATAGCAAAATGAAAAAGAAAAAAGAACCTTTGAACTGGGAAATAGAATAAAAAAAATTTGATCTGGAAAAAAGCAAAAAATAGACTAAAAAAATACAGAACTTTAGGAACCTGTTGAAAATACAACAAAATGTCTAGCATTTGTGTCACTAGGGTTCTAGAAGGAAACAAAAGAGAGAGAGAGAGAGAGAGAGAGAGAGAGAGAATGGAGCAGGAAAGACCTGAAGAAATGATGGCAGAAAACTCCAAATTTTCTAAGACCTATGGATTCAAGAAGCTGAGTAACTCCAAACAGGATAACCCCCCAAAAAATCTATACTAAGGGAAATTGTAATTAGATTTCTAAAAGCTAAAGAAAATTATTGAAAGCAGCTAGAGAAAAAGGACACATTAACAGTAGGAGAAAAAAAACAGTAAGAATGACAGCATAGTTCTGTTAACTCAGAATTCTATACCCATCAAAAATATCCTTCAGAAATGAAGGGGAAATCAAACTATCTTGGATAAAGGAGAACTAAGAGAATCTGTCACTAGTCAAACTCCCTTAAGAGGATAGCTAAAGGAAGATCCCCAAAGAGAAAGAGAAAGATAAAAGAAGGAATCTTGGAATATCACAAAGGAACACAATTTGCTAGGGAAAAATACGAATAAATACAATAGCCTTTTCTTCTCCTTGTGAATTTTCTAAATAATTTTTAACAGTAGAAATAAAAAATTATGATACTGTCTGATTTGATTCTAAGTGTATGTGAGGAAAGCATTTAAGTATATTGTATGTCGATAATAAACTGGGAGAAGAAATAAACATAGGTAAGATGATTTCTATATTTTATACAAACTGGTAAAACAATAACAGTAATCTGTGATAAGTTATGTATATAATGTAAGATCTACAGCAACTACTAACCATGCTATATGAAGAGATATATTGTGCTTCACTTTATGCACTTTGCAGATGTGGCTTGTTGTGCTTCACTTTTTGCACTTTGCAGATGTTCCTTTTTTTTACAAATTCAATGTTTGTGGCAACCCTGCGCCAAGTAAGTCTATTGGCACCAATTGTTTCCAACAGCATGAGCTCACTTCAGGTCTCTGTGCCATAGTTTGGTAATTCTCACAATATTTCAAACTATATTATTATTATTATTATTATTATCTCTACTATGGTGGTCTGTGATCATTGAACTTTGGTGTTACTATTGTGTTTTGGAGCATCACAGATTATGCCCATATAAGATGCAAACTTAATCAATAAATCTGTGTGTTCTGACTCTTCCACTGACGATGTTTCTCCCTCTCTCTGACCTCAGGATCCCCTGTTCCCTGAGACACAACAATATTGCAATAGGGTCAATTAATAACCCTACAATGGCTGCTAAGTGTTCAAGTAAAAGGAAGAGATGCATATCTCTCACTTTAAATCAAAAGCTAGAAATAATTGTTGAGTGAAAAATCATACAAAACTGAGACTCTTGCACCCAACAGTTAGCCATGTTGTTTATACAAAGGAAAACTTCTTGAAGGAAATTTAAAGTGCTACATTAGTGGTTGGGGTAGAAGACCAAACCAGTTACAACATTCCCTTAAGCCAAACACAGAACAGGGCCCTACTTTCCTTCAGTTCTATGAAGGCTGAGAGAAGTGAGAAAGCTGCACAGGAAAAGTTTGTAGCTATAGGGGACTGGCTCATGGAATTTAAGGAGAGAAGCTGCCTCTAGAACATGAAAGTGCAAGATGATATGGCAAGTACTGATAAAAAAAAAAAAAAAAGCTGCAGCAAGTTATCCAGAAGATCTAGCTAAGGTGACTGATGACAGTGGCTACACTAAACAACAGATTTTCAATGTAAACAAAACAGCCTTACTTTTTAAGAAGATGCCATCAAGAACTTTCATAGTTAGAGGGGAGAACTCAATGCATGGCTTTAAAGGATAGCTGACTCTCTTGTTAAGTTGAAGTTAGTGTTCATTTAGCATTCCAAAAATCCTAGAGCACTTAAAAATTATACTAAATCTACTCTACTTGTGCTTCATAAATGGAATAACAAAGCCTGCATAACAGCAGCACATCTATTTACAGCATGATTTACTGAATATTCAAAGCCTATTATTGAGAACTACTGCACAGAAAATGAAAAGATTTAAAAATGAATATTACTGTTCATTGGAAATACACCTGGTCACCCAAGAGCCCTGATGAAGATATAGAAAAAAGATGAATTTTTGTTTTATGTCAGTTAACATCCATTTTATAGCCCATAAATCAAGGAGTAATCTTTGCTTTCAAGTCTTTTTATTTAATAAGTATATTTTATAAGACTGTAGCTGACATATATAGTGATTCCTCTGATGGGCAAATTACGTTAAAATTCTTCTACAAAGGATTCACCATTCTAGCTGCCATTAAGAGTAATTCACGGGAGGAGGCTAAAATATCAATATTATCAGGAGATTAGAAGTTGATTCCAACCCTCGTGGCTGATTTTGAGGGATTCCAGACCCCAGTGGAGGAAGTAACTGCAGATGTAGTGGAAATAGCAAGATAACTAGAATTAGAAGCAGAGCCTGAAGATACGACTCAACTGCTGCAGCCTCATGATTTGAACTTATATAGATAAGCAAAGAAAATGGTTTCTTGAAATGGAATTTTATCCTGGTGAAGATACTAAGAACATTGTTGAAATTACAACAAATAATTTTAATTATTAAATAAACTAGGTCGATAAAACAGAGGGAAGGTTTGAGAGGATTGACTTCAATTTTGAAACATTTTACTGTGGATAAAATGCTATCAAACAGCATCACATGCTAAGGGAAATCTTTTGTGAAACAAGGAGTTAACCAATGTAGCAAATGTCACTGTTGTCTTATTTTAAGAAATTGTCACAGTAACTCCAACCTTCAGTAACCACCACCTTAGCCAGTCAGCGGCCATCAATATCAAGGCAAGCTCCTTCATCAACCCAAATATTAGGCTCAGGTGATTGGTAGAATTTTTTGGCAATCAAGTATTTTTAAATTAAGGTGTATATATTATTTTTGTAGACATAATGCTACTGCACACTTAATAGACTACAATGTAGTATAACCATAACTTTTATATGCACTGTGAAGCCAAAATATTGTGTGACTTGCTTTCTTATAATATTCACTTTTTTGTGGTCTGAATCTGAACCTTCAGTGTCTCTGAAGTATCCTTGTACACTCAAAAACACCATAAATAAGTCAAAATAGAAACTTTAAGGTATTCAAGTGACTCATAGGAAAAAATAAAGAAATAAAAAAGCAGAGAACAAAAGAAAAAATAAAATGGAAGCTTAAACTATATCATATCTTATAGTAACCGTAAAGGGTCTGAGTGGACTCAAACTGGAATAAATAACAGAAAGCAGGAAATTCTCCAAACGCCTGGAAATCAAACAATATGTTTCTAAATAATTCAAAGGTAAAAGAGGAAGTTTCAAGGAAAATTTTGAAAATACTTAGAACAGAAAGGAAATTTAAAAAATAAAGTATAGCAAAATTTGTAGGATAAAGCCAAAGTCGTTCTCAGAAGGAAATTGATAGCATGAACTGCATACGTTAGCAAAGGTCAAAAGTCTCAAATCAATGACTTAACTTGTCACCTCAATAACCTTGAAAAAGGAAAGCAAAATAAATCTAAAGCAAGCAGGAGGAAAAAAATAATAAAGACAAGAGCAGAAATCAATGACATCAAAAACAGGATAACAGTAGAAAGAAACAATGAAACAAAGAGTTCATGGAAAAGATCAGTACAATGATCTTCAACACAAGCTTCTAGGAAGAATGATAAAACAGAAAATATCACAAATTACTAGTATTAAGATGAAATGTGAAAACATAAACTTAATAATTTAGGTGAAATAGACCAGTTCTTCAAAAAACAAATTAAAACAACTCATCTATATCAGAAAAATATTTTAAAACTTTGTATATTAAAAAAAATTAAACTTGTAGCTTAAACTTCCTCAAAAGAAATCTTCAAGCCCAGATGGTTTCAATGGACATTTTTTCAATGTTTAAAGAATTAACAATAATTTAGTCCAGAAAATAGAACTGGAGGAAAACACTTTCTGGCTCATTTTATGAAACTAACATTATGTTGATAATAAATCCAGATAAAGGCAGTACCCCCAAAATTGCAGATTTGATATCGTTTGGATGTCATCCCCTTCAAATCTCATGTTGCAAATTATTCACAATGGCAAAAGCATGAAACCAACAATGCTGCCCCTCAAAAGTGGGCTGGATTTAAAAAAATGTGGTACATATACATGCTGGAATATGATGCAGCCATAAAGAAAGACAAAATTATGGACTTCGCAGCAACTCAGATGAATTTAGAGTCTATCATACTCAGTGATCTATCACAGACACAAAGAATGGAGTACCACATGCTCTCACTCATAAGCAGACACTGACCATCTATCATAATACCATAAGAGTCTGGCTGCAACAGGATGCTGCCTGGGGGAGGAGGGTGGCACGTAATGTCTATAAGGGCACATGATCTCAAGCCAGGTTAAGTGGGAACTAAAGGGAGGCCCAAGCTTCGCCTGTACGATGACTACTTATCTACCTAATCCTGATTTGCATTCCACATCTTTAACAGAAAAAAAAGAAAAAACAAATCTCATGTTGAAATGTGATCTCCAATTTCAGAGGTGGGGCCTAGTAAGAGGCACTTGGGTCATGGAATGGTGGTTGGGGGTGAATCCCTAGTTGTTTTGGTGCCATTCTTGCAGTCATAAGTGAGTTCTTGCTCTGTGAGTTCACACAAGAACTGATTGTTTAAAAGAGCCTTCTCTTCCCTGCTTCTGCTCTCACTCTGTGGCAAGACTGCTCCCTCCCTACCTTTTGCTATGATTATAAGCTTTCTGAGACCTCACCAGAAACTCAGCACATGCCAGCACCATGCATAACAAACTTCTAGAACTAATAGGCGAATTAAGCTTGATCACAGAATACGAGATAAACATACAAAAATTAGTTATATATTTATCTACTAGCAATGAAAACTGGAAATTGAAATTTAAAATATAAAACCACTTGTGAGCCCAAACAACCTCTTTTTTAAGGAAATTACCCAGCCTCAGTTATTTCATTATAACAATGCAAAATAGACTGATACAAGACCAATATCCCTCATGAATATAGATGCAAAAATCCAGAACAAAATAATAACCAGCAGAATTCAGCAATTTGTAAAAGTGAGGTTTATTCTGGGGATGCAAGGTTAGTATTTGACTATTAATCAGGGTAATCTACCACATTGACATGGTAAGGGAGAAAAGTCATACAGTCATATACACTGATGTAGAAAAACATTTGATACAATTCAATATCCACTCATGATAAAAATCTCCTAGACCAAAAAAATAGGAGTGGATGAGGATTTCCTCAACTGAGTAAAACTCATCTACAAAAAAACCGCAGTTAGCATTATATTTAAGGGTGAAAGACTAAAGACTTCCCCCAAAGACTGGGAACACAGCAAAGATGTCTGAGCTCATCATTGCTATTGAACATAATGTTGGAAGATCTAGCCAGTGCAATACAACATGAAAAGGAAATAAAGGATATATAAATCAGAAAGGAAAGAATAAAATTGTATATGCAGAAACATGATTGCCTACATAGAATGTCTCAAGGCATCTACGCAAACAAACTTCTAGAACTAATAAGTGAACTAAACTTGATCACAGAATAGGAGATACACATACAAAAATTAGTTAAATATTTATCTGCTAGCAATAAAAATTGGAAACTAAAATATAAACCCACTTGTGATTGATTAAAATAATATTTAGGTATAAACACAACAAAACATGTATAGATCTTATACGATGAGAACTTCAAATGTTAGCGACTTTAAACAAAGGTTTACCTAAGATGGAGAGATATACTGTGGTTATGGGTTGGAAGACTCAACATGGTAAAGATTTCAATTGATACATAAGCATACTAGTTTGCTAGAGATGCCATAACAAAATACCACAGCCTGGATGGCTCAAACAATAGAAATTTATTTTCTTACCATTTTATTTATTTATTTATTTACTTTTTATTTTTTTGAGTTGGACTCTCACTCTGTCACCCAGACTGGAGTGCAGTGGCCACTTCCGGCCACTGCAACCTCGCCTGCTGGGCGCAGGCAATCCTTCCGCCTCAGCCTTCCAAGTAGCTGGAACTACAGGCACGCGCTCACGCCCGGCTAATTTTTTGATTTATTGTAGACATGAGGCCTTGCCAAGTTGCCCAGGCAGGTCTCGAACCCACAGACTCAGGCAATCCACTCACCTAAGCCTCCCAAAGGCGCGGGATTACAGGCTGAGCCACCGAGCCCGGCTATTTTCTTACAATTTTAAAAGAGGACTGAATTTTTAAAATGTGGCGCATATACACAATGGACTATTACACAGTCATAAGGAAGAACAAAATCATGAACTTCATAGCAACCTGGATGAAATTAGTTTATAATACTGAGTGATCTTTCACAGAAACACAGATCTGAGTATCACATGTTCTCATTCATAAGCGGACCTTGAACAACTACCCTAATACTATAAGAAAAGGATTGACAGTAGGGAAAACTGAAGGGGTAGGCAGAGAGGTGGGATTGACCGTAGTCGATATCTGCCTGGGGAAGGGGGACACACCTCATCAACAAGGATACCTACACAATGAATATTTGTACACCTAGCCCTGAATTGTACCCCACACTTTTTTTATTTTTAAATTTTTTATTTTAAAATTGTGGGGTACAGTTAAGGGTTAGGTTTACAGATATGCATCATTCAGGCACCCTTGTTGATAAGGGGTGTCTCCTCATCCCCAGACAGATATTGACTACCATTAGTCCCACCTCCCTTCCCCTTCCTGCCCCCCCATAGTTTCCCACCACTGTCAGTCCTTTTCTTATAGTATTATGATAGATGTTCAGGTTCACTATATGAGTGAGAACATGTGATACTCGGATCTTTGTGTCTTTGAGAGATCACTCAGTATTATAGACTCTTGTTCCATCCAGATTGCTGTGAAATTCATGATTTTGTTCTTTTTTATGGCTGCGTAGTATTCCATCGTGTATA
>NW_007256253.1:225042-240152 GCF_000164805.1 Carlito syrichta | reverse complement strand
CCATTCTGACTGGAGTTAGGTGGTATCTCAGTGTGGTTTTGATTTGCATCTCCTTGATGATTAGTGAGGTTGAACATTTCTTCATGTGTCTGTTGGCTCCTCGAATGTCTTCCTTTGAGAAGTGTCTGTTCATATCCTTTGCCCATTTTATAATGGGATTGTTTGTTTTTTTCTTTTCAGCATGTTTGAGTTCCTTGCAGATCCAAGATATTGGGCCTTTGTCAGACCTGGAGTTGACAAACACATTTTCCCAGTCTGTGGGCTGTCTCCCTGCTCTCTTGATGGTTTCTTTGGCTTTGCAGGCGCTTGTCAGTTTAATGAGGTTCCACTTGTCTATCTTATCTCTTATGGCCTGTGCTTTTCGGGTATTGCTCAGGAATTGGATGGCAGTTCCAATTTCCATAAGGGTGTGTCCTGCATTTTCTAAGGTTCTTATGGTTTGAAGTTTTACATTTAGGTCTCTGATTCATTTAGAGTTAATTTTTGAGTATGGGGATAGATAGGGATCTTGTTTGAGTCTTCTGCATGTGGTCAGCCAATTTTCCCAGCACCATTTACTGAATAGGTTCTCCTCTCCCCAGTGCTAGGTGGTAGAGGCTTTGTCAAAGATGAGTTGGTTAAGAAATTGAGGTTTTGTTTCTGGAATCTCAATTCTATTCCATTGGTCTATATGCCTGTTCTTGTACCGGTACCAAGCTGTAGCTTTATAGTAAAGTCTGAAGTCTGGTAATGTTATACCTCCTGCTTTGTTTTTCTTGCTGAGGATTGTTCTGACTATTCTTGGTCATTTGTGTTTCCATATGAATTCCTGTATTGTTTTTTCTAGGTCTGAGAAGACTATTGCTGGTAATTTAATGGGTATTGCATTAAATCTGTAGATTGCCTTAGGTAGGATGGACATCTTCACAATGTTGATTCTTCAAATCCATGAGCATGAGATACTTTTCCACTTGTTTGTGTCATCTTTGATTTCTTTGAGCAGTGTTTTGTAGTTTTCATTGTAAAGGTCTTTCACATTTCTGGTTAGGAAGATGCCAAGGTATTTCCATTTTTTTGTGTGTGGCTATTGTGAATGCAATTGTGCTTTTTATTTGGGTTTCTGTGTATCCCACAATTTTAAATTAAATTTTAAAAAAATAATAAGCTAAAAGTTCAAGATTAAGGTGCCAACAGAATTGAACTTATCTGAGACCTCTTTCCTTGGTTTACAGATAGCTTGCCCACTTCCTGCCTCCTCTTCCTGGGGTTATTCATCTGTATGAATATATCCCTGATGTCTCTTCCACTTATGAGGTCACCAGTCATATTGGATTAGGGTCCCAGCCTAACTACCTCATTTTAGCTTAATTGCCTCCTAAAAGACCTTATCTGGAAGTACGATTACATTCTGAAACACCAGGGCATCACAGACATAAATGTAACATGTACAACTATTAAACTTTTAGAAAAACATTAAGAGAAAATGTTCAAGATCTAGAATTAGACAGAGTACTCTTAGACTTGACAACAAAAACACAATCTACAAAGACAAAAGAGAGGATAAACTGGACTTCGTCAAAATTTAAAACTTTTGCTCTATGAAATTTTCTTAACCATATAAAAAGAAAAACTGCAGAATTCGAGAAAATATTTGAAAATCATATACATGACTATATAAAGGACTAACATCTAGAATATCTTTTTAAAAACTCAAAACTCAGCAGTTAGAGAAAAAATTCACATCAACAAAAGAAAAAAGACAAGAAAATACGCCAAAGACAAAGACATGAATGGATCACCAAAGAAGATACAGTCATATGTCAGGCATCACATAAGAACATTTTGGTCAACATAGGACTGAATATACAATGATGGTCTTATGGGATTACAATGTCATATCTTTACTAAACCTTTTATATGTTTGGATGCACAAGTAGCTACCATTGTGTTACAAATGTTTACATTATTCTGTACAGAAACGTGCTGCATGGGTTTGCAGCCAAGGAGCAATAGGCTGCACCAGCTAGCCTAGGTGTACAGACCATCTAAGTTTGTGTAAATACACTCTGTGATGTTCGCACATGACGAAAATCTCCTAATGATGCTTTTCTCAGAAAGTATCCCTGTTGCTAAATGACCCATGACTCTGTACAGATGGCAAATAAGCACATTAAAATATCTTCAGCATCAGTAATCATTGGGGAAATGCAAATTAAAGCCATAATGAAATATAACTGCACAGCTGTCAAAATGGCTAAAATAAAAAATAGTGGTAACACCAAATGCTGATGAAGATGCAGAGAAACTGGATTATAAGTACCGACTTGGTGGCTCAGCCTGTTAACCCAGCACTTTGGGAGGCCGAGGCAATTGGATTGCCTGAGCCCGCAAGTTTGAGACTAGCCCCAGGCAAATTGGCGAGACCTCGTCTCTACAAGTTAAAAAAAAAGTAGCTGGGCATGGTAGTGTGTGCCTGTAGTTCCGGCTATTTGGAAAGTTGAGGCTGAAAGATCACAGGAGCCTAACAGGCCGATGCTGGGGTGGCCATGAGCATGCCACTGCACTCCAGCCTGGGCAACAGAGTAAGACTCTAACTCAAAAAGAAAAAATTACATTGCTTCTAGGAATGTGCAATGCTACAACCACTCAAAAAAACAAACAAAACAAAACCAAAAAAACAGTTTTTCTATCTCATTAACAACTGAATGAGGAACCACCAAGTAACTCAGAAATTATACACTTAGGCAATTTTTTTGCCAGAGAAGTGAAGATTTCTATTCACACAAAAAGCCATATAAAAATGTTTATGACAGCTGTATTCACAATAGCCAAAAACTGGAAGCAACCCAAGTTTCCTCCAGTAGCTGGTGAAACAAACTGGCACATCCATACCAAGGAATATCACTCAGCAATAAAATGGAATATGTATGTGCGAGATTTATACACTTGGATAAATCTCCAGAGAGAGAGTTAGACTGAGTCACCCCAGCTACAAACGCATACAGCATGTTTCTGTACTGAATGCTGTAAACAGTTGTAACACAATGGTAACTATTTGTGCATCAAAACATATAAAAGCTTCAGTAAAGACATGGCATTATAATCCCATGAGACCACCATTGTATATTCAGTCCAATGTTGAGCAAAATGTCCTTATGTGATGCATGACATATGACTGTCTTCTTTGGTGATCTTTCATGTCTTTGTCTTTGGCATGACAGGTTACACATACTGAAAGGTCACACATACTGCATTATTCCACTTATATAGCATTCTTTAAAAGAGTTTGCATAGACATAGAAAAGATATCAATGGTTGCCCAAGAGTTAAGAAGTGGGTGGAAATGAAAAGGAAGTAGTTATGGCTCTAAAAGAGAAATGATCAGCATCTTGGTGTATTAAAGTCAACATCCTAATTGTGATATTGTGCTATAGTTTGTAAGATGTTACCCGGGTAAGTGGTTCACAGGCTCTCTCTGACGTTGTTTCTTATGACTGCTTGGTTAAAAATTAAATATTTAATTTAACAAATACTGATGGTACCTAGCATTTTCTGGTTAGCATCGGAAAACAAGTCTGCTCCCTGGAGTATGAAAAGCAAGAGACAAAATTTTTCCCCAAAAGTCCTGATTTTCCCCTCTTATTGTCTACTCTCCTTTTTACCTTTCTCTAAACCAAATTGGTTCTAGTTGGTTTGCTAGAAATCTAGTCTGAGTCTTATAAAAATGAAAAATCACCACTTGGAACACAAATTCAGCTTAATCTTCCAAGATGGGACTCACTTTTACTGTAGCATTAACAAATAGTCAAGCCTTCATCCATTTCCCATTGAGTGAAATGAAACAAGGTATAGCAGAACTTGATTTGAGTCAAATGAGCTCCAAAATGCTTTTAAAGTCCTGAGATTCATTAGTCTTGCATTTAACTGGTTTAGCAATGAGCTCAGCTGATTCTCAAGAACTGGTAAGTGTCTCAGATTTTACCCTACTTGCAAGCTCACAATATGTCTTGGTTTCATGGATGCCAACATAAGACATGAAATACCTGGGTCAATAACGAAAGACAATGTTTATTCACAGTAACAGTAGCTAAATTTTCAGCATTTGCACAGACTCCTCAAATCCCAACTCCCACAAGGTGACACCTGTATACATGACGGATTGTGCTACAAGAGAAGGCCTCTGAGTTTAGGGAATTTAAATCTATGACAGCGAGCACTGAACTCACCTGGTCTTTACTCCAGGGTGAGACATTATCTTCATTCTCTACCAGCATCCATGAAACTATGTCAAACTAACTTGCTAGCCTGCAAGTAAGGCAAAAATCTCCTTCTTTTCTCTATCTTTCAAGACTGCTTGCTCTCCAATGTCCTTAAAAAGCTCGTCCAGAACAAAGGCAGTCAGTGCCTCTAATCACAAGATGACCCGAAGCATATGAGAGGCGTTTGGAGAACGAGCTTCCAAAACCGATACTCTGAAAACAAAAACACTTAAAATTATAACAGCTTTCTATGTGCCCCGAAACATTGTTTAAATTTTTTTTTTTTTTTGAGTTGGAGTCTCGCTCGGTCGCCCAGACTGGAGTGCAGTGGCCGCTCCCGGCCACCGCAGCCTCGGCCTGCTGGGCTCCGGCGATCCTTCCGCCTCAGCCTTCCGAGTAGCCGAGATGACAGGCACGCGCTACCACATTCAGCTGATTTTTTGATTTATTGTAGAGATGAGGTCTCGCTGCCCAGGCGGGTCTCGATGTTCAAATCATTTACTCTTTATGGAAGGAAAGGAGGTTTTACAAAAAGACATCACCGAAAAATTAAAACTTAAGTTCTGAATTTTGTTTGTTTCATTTTTGAGACCATAGAAAATAGAAATTTAATGATGATCTCAAAGGAAAATAGAGAAAGTTTTATACATCACTATTCCAGTTGTCAATTGCTGGCTCTCACTCCATCCAAAACGTGGTGATTTCCAACAATTGTTTATTATTATCCCTCATGGATCTTGGCCCACCTGGCTTGCTGTTGTTCAAGGTCTCTCATGTGGTAACCATCACATGGTGGCAAGGGCTGAGTTTTCTGGAAACGTCTTCACTCCCATCTCTGACACTTGGGCCTGGATGGCTGGACCCACTGAGGCCCGTCAGCCATCTCTCTGTGGCTATGTGTCCTCACAGTATGGTAATCTCAGTGCGGTGAAACTATTCCAGCCTGCTGGCTCACGAAAGAACAAGGGCTCCAGAAGATTGAGGCCCAAGCTGCAAGTACTCTTGGAATCTAGCCTTGAAAAGCCACATGGCGATGGAATACTACGCAGCCATAAAAAAGAACAAAATCGTGAATTTCGCAGTAACCTGGATGGAACTTGAGTCTATAGTACTGAGTGACCTCTCACAGAAACAAAGATCCGAGTATCACATGTTCTCACTCATATAATGGACCTTGAACATCCAATGTATTACTACAAGAAAATGACTGACGGTACTGGGAAACTATGGGGGGAATGGGATTAACAGTAGCAAATATCTGTCTGGGGAAGGGGAAACACCTCTTATCAACAGGGTGCCTGAAAGAAATGTAATTGTACACCTAACCCTTAACTGTACCCCACAACATCATAATAAAAAATATTAATTTAAAAAAAAATAAAATAAAATGTAAAAATAAAAAAAGAAAAGAAAAGCCACATGGCATTACTTCCAAGTCCTTTGACTAGTGGCAGAGAGCATCTCAATTTTCGGTGAAGAGGACCTCACAGGTATGGGGAGGTCCAGGCTATAATCCTGAAAGACACAGTCCTGAGCACCATAATTCTGAATTTGGGAATCTCAAAAGGTCAAAATCCCTCAAGTCTAAAATCCTGAAAATCACAATCCCAAAAGATCAAAACTCTGAAGATATAATTCCAAAAGAATAATTTTTTAATCCTCAAAAGATATTTTTCACTTTAAAGAGGATTTGTTTGAGCAACATAAAAGTACAACAGCACACTTCACAGACCACTTTATACAACAAAATAGGCAATAATAACACATATTTTAACAAGGATAAACACTCAGATGTACTAATAATGGATCACACAGGTGTAACAGTTATGAGCAGATGAACCATAGCCATAAAAAAAACAGATTTTATGCCTGCAGTCATCTGAACAACCATGATGGACAGCCTAAGTCGTTTGTGGAGATTGATCAAAAACTGGATTACCACCATATGCACAGTCGCCCAACAGGTCTAGATCTCAAGAAATGTCATCTTTCACAAACACAGCTGTACAAAAAAGAACATTTCTTCATGTACTGAGGAAGTTTCAATGGTTTTATGTACACACACAATGCTTACCACACAAAGTGAATGTTGTGATGATGCATCTTTGTGAAGTCAAACTTGCAAACAACATATAAAACAAATTAGACTCTCTAAAAGTCTCTGTGCAATTTATACCTCCAGCACTGAAAATGATGCAAAGATAAAATACATAGCATAGTAGATTGTTGAAAAAATAATGCTGACAATTTGAAAGAGTGGGAAAAAAAGAAGAAAAAGCAAAATGGAAATTTGACATATGAAAAGTATATTACAGGGATAGATTTGGGGCAATTGCATGGAGGTAGCTCATGAGAGCTGGCTGACTTTCATGATCATTAACTATATTTTGAAATCTCGCTTCATAATAAATAGTTGCTTTTTTTTCTTTTAGGGCACGGCTGTTCTTAGAGAACACATTCACATTCATTTTCGACATGGCACTGCTCTTTCTGAAATTCTCCTATGATTGCACACACACTGACATAAGCATTCCCTATTAAATTTTTCCATCTTCTGGGCCATGCTTCTGTGTTGTATTGGATATGTGGAAATCCATTCCACACATATACAGATCACAGATTTGGTAGAAACAATACTGGTGACCAAATCGAGGCACAATTGCATAATTGTCTTCTTATCCTACCATACCCATAATTATTTTTGATCTAGTGAGCAACTTTGCTTGCTCTTGGGGCAAATGCTGCTTTTATTCATTAATGGCCCCTGGAAGTTGGAAGGAAGGTCCATGCAGACAAATAACACATTTTTCAACCAACGTTTTTGCCATTGCCATATCTCGTGAACAAGCTGCTCATCTGTATTGTTCACCAAATATATTGGACTAAATGGACAAAGCAAAAATAAACAAATTGTATTGGTAACAACCTGAAATTCACTCTTAGGTGCTTTGGTCACACCTGGTTGCAAATCTGTCATTATAGTTCATGCATTCAATTAGTCAGGGATTTGAGACTTTGAGGATTTTAACCTTTAGGAATTTCAGCATTTGGGATCCTATCTTCCAGGATTATGATCAGCACCATTGCACAGGGGTGTGAATTACAGAAGATGTGGCCCATTGAGGTCTTACTTATAAATCTGTCTCTTTAATAATGAATAATTAACTGTGTATATACACACTTACGTTTGTATGGTATATGTCACACACATTCGGGAGAGGGAAATTATTGATCTGGAATCAGAAGCCCCAAGTTTGAATCCTGAATTCTTTTCTTTTTCTTTTTCTTTCTTTGTTTCTTTCTTTCTTTTTATTTTTATTTTTATTTTTATTTTTGGTTGGGGTCTCATTCTGTGGCCCAGGTTGCAATTACAGCTCACTGCAGTCTCAACCTCCTGAGCTCAGGCCATCTTTCTACCTTAGCTTCCAATATATCTGGGACTACAGGCACACACCACTATGCCCATCTAGTATTTTGATCTCTTTGTAGAGACAGAGTCTCACTATGTTGCCTAGGCTGTTCTTGAACTCCTGGGCTCAAGCGATCTTCTTGCCTCAGTCCCTCAAACAGCTGAGTCTACAAGTGTGAGCCACTCTACCCAGCTGAATCCTGAATTTTGCTACTTAATGACTGTATGACTTCCAGTGAATCATTTTTCTACTTGGAACATATCTTCCCGTCTTGAAACTGGAAACAATATGACCCACATTTACAGGTAGACCATGAGGGATGCTTAAGATGAGGTAAAAACACTGAAAAACCTAGCAAAAATATACATGTTATACCAGAGCTTTATACAGACCACATTCTTCTCTCCACTTGCATATTTTTGAGATTGTGACTTTTGTTTTACAAAATGGAACATGCTCTTCTACTCAAATCACCCAAATGTAGTTCAGAAAGTGTAAGTAAACATGAATCTTGGTTATGTTTCACAGGGTCTTAATTCTTTTCCAGGCTTGATGTATCCAAATCCAAGTGGGATACACAATGACCCACTTGACAGGTGGCCTGGTGCCTCTGTGTATCACAGGACGACCAGCGTGGGCGGTGGGTACAGGAGGAGGTGAGCCACTCCGATGCTGTGCTATTAAATTGCAGTCTGTCCGAGGAGAGTGATCTCTTGTTTTGGCAGGAAGTACTAATCCCAGAAACTATAAAAACCCCAAGCATTCAAAAACAGGCTGTCACATGGAACACCATAAATTATTGCAGCCAAGTAGTCCATCACTCTCACTCATGCTGGTACCTTAAGCTAAGAAGAGTAATTTGCCTAGGGGGGAGGGCGGAGTGGAAGGAGAACATAAAACCCAAATCTTGCTTCTGATATCTTTTGATTCCCTTTCGTCCTCCCTTCAGGAGAAACTAGAAGACAGCTTTATTTAATTATGTCACACCTTTTTAAAAATATTATATGTGTAAAGGCTTCATGGGGCTGCTCAGGATGGAAAGAGGAGTTAATTCAGAAGCAAGAGTGAGCTCACCATTCCTGTATGCCATACAGCTGAAAGTGTCACAATTGTAAGAGAATTGCATGTAAATCAAAATATAAAGAGACCCACATATTTTCACCGTTTCTTTCATTAAAATTTCAGATTTGAATGCTCAAAGGAAATGGACCTAAAATGCAATACAAGTCACAAGTCACCCTTTAGAATCTTTCCATCTATTCCAACGAATGCCCTGCCTTTATGGGTATGTGTTCTAGGTACGTGCAAGTGTCCTCAGCTCACCTCTCCTTGAAGAGCAAGTCAAATAAACATCAGTCCATGAGATCTGAACACACTCGTTAAATGCAACATGCACTGCCGTGTACCACCCAGGGAATTTTCATTTGTTTAGAAGCTCTTAAACACACGATCACCCTTATGTGTACAAGTACACAGCAGCCACACCATTGTTCCCTATATTCAATCATGTGGAGACTACTTTGGACTGAAAATGGGTTCTATCACCTTTTTTAAAATCATGCAGTTATGAAAAGGTCAGTGCAGAGTGAAAGCGTCTCACCATCTTGTTACAAGGACTTCCTATCAGGACTTTCTATAGCAGGCATATTCATATAGATGTTGATTACAATGGCCTTTATAAGATTCAGAAAGAAAGAAGGACAGGAAAGCATACCTGGACAATCATTTCTATAATTTTTTTGAAGTTTTTTAAATCTGCAGCTTGCAGAAGAGCCAAGGTAACTATTTGGTAGGTCTACAATATAGATAGATGAGGATAGATAGAGACAGACAGACAAACAGAAGATAGACAGATGATAGGTATATAGTAGATAGATAGATAGATAGATAGATAGATAGATAGATATAGATCTAGGTAAGTGGGAGAATTTCCATTATTTTTTAATTGCACAAGATAGAAATTGTCCTAAATATGCACAGATCTCAGTTGGTAAAGTTGAATCCCAGTAACCCTAGCATTCACCCATACACTCATTAATTTGTCACACATGCCGGGCTCGGTGGCTCAGCCTGTCATCCCACGCCTTTGGGAGGCTGAGGTGAGTGAATGGCCTGAGCCCGCGGGTTCGAGACCCGCCCGGGCAGCGAGACCTCATCTCTACACTAAATCAAAAAATCAGCCGGGAGCGGCCACTGCACTCCAGTCTGGGCGAGAGAGTGAGACTCCAACTCGAAAAAAAAAAACCTGTCACACACGTATTGTGTCAGGAACTAAAAAAGAAATCCAGGAATGAAAGGTATAGCCCCCGTCATCAGTGAGCTCATGGTCCAGAACGGGAGAACCGTGTGAACGCATGTAATTATCAGAGCAATAAGAGTAATGATGGGTCACAGTGATGTGGGGGTTTCAGAGAGAGAGAGTACCCCATGTTGATGGCGAAGGGCGGGGTAGAGCACGAGAAGAGTGAGGGTCCGAAGAGGGAGGCTACTTGAGAGATGAAGGTGAGCATTACAGTCTCTCCAGCCTGAAAGAGCCTCGTGGCAGAGTCACGGCATTCCAAAAAGGACGACACGGGTGGAGGGAGCAGGGTAGGAGATGGATGATCTGATAGAGACTGGAGAGACGACCCCACCCAGTACATGAGTCGCCTCCTGGGCTATGCGAGGTAGTTGGGGATTGAGCCTAACAACGATAGGAGGCCACCCATTGAACCATCTCCTCGAATTCCCAAGAGTTTTCCCCACCCTTTGCCTCAATAAGCTCTATTTTTAAGAAGCTATACTTTTTAGAGCTCAAAAGCTGCATCAGGACCCTGGTCACCAAACTCACAGGCCCCGTAGATCTGATTGTGAGAGGTTGAGATCAAAGCCTGTGAGAGTGTCAATGTGGCTCGTGGGGAATGACCAGGACCCTCAAATTTCATGTGCTGTCAGCTTTAAGGAGGGCGTCAACATCACAGTTAAGAAAATGAAAAATCGCTGTCCTTTGTGGAGTGATTTTGTCTTGAACATGGGAAAGCAAATGACTTTGCAGTTTGTTGAAGCCATGTTTAAAGATGTGAAATTGCCTGCTATTACAAAAGTTCCTTAGAACAGAAGCTGTTCATGTGTTGCAGATGGCACTAATTCCATCAGAAAATTGCACAAAGAGCATGAAAGTCACTAATATGACGTGAAAATCCTAGAGTATTCAATTATATTAGAGGCGCTAGTCCATTATATTAATCTTTTACACAGTTCCTTTCTATCAAATCAGATTAGCAAATGTGGTTTAAACTAATGTGCTATAAAAATCTTATCATTTTTATTAAGTATGGGAACATTGTGGTTTTGCTTATGTTGAATGGTTGATCTTATTCATCCCCCTATGCCAGATTAATGATAAAGGAGACATTTGATGACCTGTAGTCCCTCTTTCTTAGTGATGAAGTCAAAAATGTTATTACTCCTGCTGGAACAACTTTGGATTTAGACAGAGGTATGATAGTAGGCCTCTTCCATGAAACTTACATGTTTAAGCTTAGAGACGGGGGCTTTTAGCTTTCCATTTTATTTTTTCCCCAGCTTCCAAGCCAACCGAGGTATCAGTGCTTCTCACCATCTGCAGGATGTGAACATGGCGATCTGACTGGAGTAAGATCGCAAAAGCTGCTTGGTGACTTTTCTCACCATGCTAACTGGAACACCTAAGAAGAAAATCTGTGCAGGGGACATTCCCTGCTTCCATTCTCACTCTCAACCAATAACCTTGCTTCCCACTTCCCTGAGAAAACTGAAGCAATTGGGAAAGAACATCCACAAATTCCCACCTCAGACACTCTCCAGATGGTGAAAACTCAACTGGCGAATCAGCTGTTCTCCTGCCTCACATGCCGGCACTGAGCACCATGGATCACTTCCTCCTTCTTACCAAATATACCTCCCTGGCCTTTTGGGACTCTCTGTACTCTCTTGAGTTTTCACCTCCCTGGTGACACTTTCTCAGTCAGGATTGCTTCTCCATCTCTTCTCTCAGATATCTTCATGTTGAGCTTCTCTGGGCACCATCCTTTATCTTCTCTTTCTACTCTTACTCTCTGGGTGAATTTAGTCCTTGCCCACCTGCACCTTCCTCATGACAGTTAACGTCAACTCCATCCTTCTACTTGCTCACCTGGGTCATCTTTGACTCATTCCTCCTATGCACACCCACATCCAGTGTGTTAGGATTTCTGCAGAACCCAATGGTTCATAGTTTCCATGGCTGACCCCACTGAAGAGTTCCTACACTTCTACCCAGATCATGGCGTTGGTTCCCAGCTAGAAACCAGGCATCTACCCTTGCCACTGCCATCTAAACTTCCCATAAGAGCTACAGGAAGCCTTTGAAAAACAGGAAGCAGCCGGGCTCGGTGGCTCAGCCCGTCATCCCGCGCCTTTGGGAGACTGAGGTGAGTGGATTACCTGAGTCCGTGGGTTCGAGACTCACCTGGGCAGCGAGACCTCATCTCTACAATAAATCAAAAAATCAGCCGGGCGTGGTAGCACATGCCTGTCATTCCGGCTACTGGGAAGGCTGAGGCGGAAGGATCGCCGGAGCCCAGCAGGTCGAGGCTGCGGTGGCCAGGAGCGGCCACTGCACTCTGGTCTGGGCGACAGAGTGAGACTCCGATTCAAAAAGAAAAAGAAAAACAGGAAGCAGTCACCCGCCCAAAACCCTTTCAGGACTCCTATTTTCACTCCAAGTTAAAACCAAAGTACTCACAACAGCCACCAGAGCTCTCCTGTGCCTCAGCATTCCCCAGGCGCCTGCCACAGTCTTTCGCATCTTATCTACTGTGCTGTCCTTCACTCACGGAGCGCCAGTCCTCCTGGCATCCCTGGTTCAATGCAACCCTGACCTAGGGCTTTCTGCAGGCATCCACATGGTTAACTTCTTCAATGGCAAATCTTGCCTCCCTTTGTCACTTTCCGAGTGAGGCCTGTTGCGACTACTTGACTTAAAATTGCAACCTGCCTCCCTTACACCCATGCTTTATTTGATTTCTGGTCCTTATTTTATTTTTCTTCTCACTACAGCACTCTTATCATTCTGACATACTACATAACTCCCTTATTTCATTTGCTTCCTGTTAATTTTCTGTCTCGCGTCAAGAAAACGTAAGCCCCACATTGGCGCAGGTTGGGGATCTTTATTTTGTTCATTGACATAGCCGAAGCACATGGAAAAATGCCTGATATCTAGTGGAAGTGAATAAATGATTAATGATAAATTATTACACCAGGTATTTTTGTCACCTAGAAAAATTATTTGTAAATGTGATATTTTTATTTTGCAGTTTCTGATGATCAAAGGAATACAAACGCCTTTGAAAATTTTTGAAAATGTATTATACTCTAAAGTGTAAAGAGGATGTACATAAGAATTATTAATATGTTCACCAATCAGTGAAAAATGTTAACATAGTTAACTTTTTAGCATATACTCATAAATATTTAGGTCATATTGTAGGCATTATTATATTTATGCTTTTCTGCTAAATACTATATCAGAATCATTTTCTATCACATTGAGAATGTATCAAAACATTTTTTCCAAATAGCTGCATAATATCCCATCATGCAAGTTACCATGTTTCACTTAATTTTGGTCATTTAGATTGCTTTTTAGGTATTTCCTATTAATTGCCACCGCAATAAACACCGCTGAGTAGAGTGTTTGCCCACATAGCTGGTTTTTCCTTGTGACTATTTCTTTAAGGAGAAAGAACAGGAGACTCTAAGATGGCGTGGACACTTTTAAGGATACTTACATGTGCAGCCAAGTCGCCTCTCGGAAAAAGGGTGCCAATTAAATACTTTACCAGAAGCATGTCTGTACCAAAGAGGAATATGATAGAATTAAACATCATAAAACTCTTTAATCTTTTCCTCAAAAGATTACAAATAGAATTTCCATATTAGCCAACAATCCCACCTCTAGGTATGTATCCAAAAGGATTGAAATCAGTCTCTCCAAGACATATTTGCATACTCATGTTCATAGCAGCATTATTCATAATAGCCAAAAGATGAAAGCAATCAAATTTCTATTGAAAGATGGATAGACGAAATGTGATATATACATACCTTGAAGTATTATTCAGCCTTAAAAAGGAAGAAAATCCTCTCATATGACACAACATGGATAAACCTTGACTGCACTATGCTAAGTGAAATTTGCCAATCACACAAAAAAATCCTAATACCATATTATGCCACTTACATGGGGAATATGAAGTACTCAAATTCATAGGAGCAGAAAGTAGAATTCTGGTTATCAGAGGCTGGGGGAAGGGAGAAGAAGGGAACTAATGTTTAACAGGTAGAGTTTTCGTTCTGCGAGATGAAAAAGTTCTGAGTATCTATTGCCTAATAATGTGACAATACTTAACACCGCTGCACTGAAACAAACTTAACCAAAAATGATTAAGATGGCAAATTTTATAGTATGTATTTTACCATATTTACAATTTTAAAAAATTATTTAATATTTGCTAACTTTGTATGGTCATAGCTATAGCCTCATAATTGCCCATGAAACTGATTACTTCCTTACCTGTTACTATTTATATTTCTCTTTTGAAAGTTATCTTTTTATTTCCTTTGACAATTATCTACCAAAGTCTTCACTTTTCTTTGTTTTAAATTAGCTCTTCATATATTGGAGGGATTGGACTTTCACCCTTGATATTTGCCACAAATATTTTGCCATGTGTGTCTCTTCTTAAGATATATATTTGTGCCATGCAATTTTTCATCTTTATGTAGCTGAATTTATTAATATTTTTCTTAGTGATCCTCTTCATGGTTCTAAGCCCTCTCCATTCAAAGATCAAGTAACTGTTCATCATAATTTTTTTCCAATTTTCATGGCTTTTTGTGCGTGTGAGTTTCACTCTTTAATTCTTCTAGAACTTGTTTGTTGGTGTGATGTGAGACTCCAGTGTGATTTTTCCTCAAAAGGTATCTAATTGTCCCAGCATTTTTGATTAACCTTCCTTTTTCTCTTTACTTGGAATCGTATCTTTGTCACATATCAAATTTGTATGAGTAGATGTCACTTAAATGACTACATAATTTGCCATCCTATAATTGTTAGATCAGATCTGTTGCCTTGGAATTTTTATCTGATTTTAGTATAGCATTTCATTTATTACTCTGATTATAATCACTTGCTTCTTCTTTTTCTCCTATTAGGTTGCGAGCATTCTGATTTTCTTCATGTCTTGGTGCTTGGTTCACAGTAGCTGGTGAACAGGCTTGGATGAAAGAGTGAGACGCCAAACCCCCCGACAGTCAAAGAGTCAGATAGACTTGGTGAGGTGGAACCTCTCAGGCCTTGGGGATTAAAGAATGGGTTTCAGGAACAAAAGCATGATATATATATATATTTTTTTTTTTTTTTTTTTTTTTTTTTTTGAGTTGAGTCTCACTCTATCGC
>NW_007256253.1:195762-224858 GCF_000164805.1 Carlito syrichta | reverse complement strand
CGAACCCGCGGGCTCAGGCCATCCACTCACCTCAGCCTCCCAAAGGCACGGAATTACAGGCTGAGTCACCGTGCCCGGCAAAAAGCATAATATCTTAGAGTAGGAAGAAAATTAAGAAAAAATAGGAGTCATTTCACAGAGCGAATCACAGGAGAAGGCATGATGTTCAGATTTTAGGAAAGCTGTCTGGCTTTAAAGTAAAATTTCTGGTCTAGGAGGAACAGGTGCCTAAATTTCCACAGCTACATAGCCATTCCTTTGGCTCTGGACTTTTACCTGGGCCAAAGTCACTTGCTTTTTTAAATAATCCTGTTCCTCCTAGACTGCCAATTCCCCCAAGACTGGCAGAAACCCGTCCTAACTCGTATATTGTCATATTTCCCGTGATTTACGTAGTGATTAGCACACGGTAGATAATACATAAGAATTTTCAGAGTGAAACAACAGATCAATAAAGATCAAAACTGCAAGTCTAAGCAACCACTTGACTTAATGTGAATATGTGTACAGGACACTTTTCTTAAAACCACTTTTTATGAGAATGAAAATAAACATAACACATTAATGGCCTGAGGGTCAAGGAGAGAAGCTCAGTGAGCTGGAGAAAAAGAGAGTAGAGCAAGAATGGGGAGCTAGCAGTGACCTTAGGTCATTACCATCGCATCCAGATGATCCCAGATAAGAACAGGTATGCCTTAACTATTCAGACCCGATGCTGCTCCTCTTATTCATAGTCTCCAGGTAATGATATTTTAAAATTCCCCTCCTAAGTGCATTTTTTCAACTTGTAAATGTGTCACTATTCCGGTTATCTATCATTGTATTAAAAAGCACTACAAAATTTGGTGGCGTGGATCATCAATTAGTCGCTACCTCTCATAGCTCTGACAAGCTCAACTAGGTGGTCTTCACTTGGGGTCCTCCATTCAGTTGTAGGTGGATGTGGCAGAGGGAAAATCGTCTGAAGGCTTCTTTTTTTCCCAGCCTGGATCTCTCCATGCAGCTTCTCTCCATGACTAGCTTGGGCTTCTTCACAGCATTATGCTGTCAGAAGAACCAAACTTTTGAAAACCCAAGATCCAAAAATTATTGCTCTCAGAGACTTGGACAGAAGCTGAGAGGCTTCTTATGACTTAGCCTCAGAAGTCCTAAAATCTCACCTTTGCCACATTCTACATATCAGTCAGGTCACTGTGAATTCAAGGGGATGGGAATTAGACTCTGCCTTCCAAGGGGAGGAATGTCAAAGAATGTTCGACCATTTTTAGACCGTTGTATGAACCACTAGACTTCCTATGGTTCTTTACTACTCCAGCATTTTTAGGAGTCTAAATGGAACTCTTTAGTCAACCTTGAGCCTTGCATAAAGAGTCTAAAAATGCTTCATAATCAGTACTTGTTTTCCATGACCAAAACCCAATCATTCGAATAACTGACAAAACACTCTTTTCCCTCAATTGCTAACTACCACTGAATTATTATTGTCCAGATAGGAACAGTTCTGAATTTACACATAAAAGATAAAGTTATTACAACATTTTGAAGAAAATCTTTGAAGCTAATTATCTAAAGATTAGAGAAAGGATATCTTTTAATTAATTTCAAACCCTGGATTGAGTACTAAGCAGACACATGAAAGAAAGATTTCCAATAGGAAGTGATGGTTACAGAGGCACCTCCCTCCCCTTGAGGATTACCATTTAATTTTCAACATTGATTTGAAATAAATGCTGGTATGATCTCCGAGGGAAGACTGTTTCAGTTATAAACCTAAAGGAGAAACACACAGTACAATAAGCAAAATATAGGTCGTGCTCCTTTTGCTAAACCACCTTTCACACACTATGCTTTTTTTCAGTGAGGGTATTAACTTGGACACACTCACTGTCCACGTGGATCGATGTCTTGGAGAGTGAGCTTTCGAGGGGGATACCTTGGGCCTTTGCCGTTTGTTTTCTCTTCATTCCGCATCCAACACATTGTTGGGACGTTCATGTTAAATGAGTGAATTGCCACAAACGTTTCGATTTGCCTTTTATACGTGAACAAACTTAAACATGGAGAACCACCCAGTTTAAGTCTTGGTGATGATGGACCCTTTAGGTCAGACTAAGCTTAAACTTAAATACAGGCTGAATAATGTATGATTTTCTGAACTTTTTATAGATCCTAGTTTCTCAATTATTTTAAATGGTTTTTTAAAAAAATTTATAGCATACGTACAGGATGCCAGATATCAAGCAGGTACTGAGGATACAGAATAAGTGAGAAATCGTCTTTGACTCGAAGAAATGTCCAGGATTTCCTGGACTTTTGGAAACCAAAAATGTATTTTCCCAGCTAGTCGGCCTAGGTGCAATAGTCTCTTCTTACTTCCCATTTTTCCCTTGTTTCTTCAAGGTTGGTTTTTTAAGTACCTCCTAATGCACACTATTTAATATTTAGAACAAAAGTCCACAGCATCAGCTCCACCAAACCCAACATCATTATGGAAAGGTTTAAAAAAAATCAAAATGGTAGAACTATGACCAGACTGATCCACAAGAAGTTTTTCAATGCTACTTAATTTTTTTTTCTATTGACCTTTTTTTTCTTAAAGATGTGGGGTACAATTCAGGTTTAGGTAGATAAGTGGTCATCTTATAGGTAAAGTTTGGGCCTCCCTTTGGTACCCCCTTCACCTGGGTTGAGATCAGGTACCCTTATTGATGTTGTGTTCCCTTCCCCACTCAGCAGTACTGCTACTTCCAATCTCTTTCTTATAATATTATGATAAATGTTCAGGATCTGCTTATAAGTAAGTACATATGGTACTCAGTCCTTTGTTTCTCTGAGTGATCACCGAGTATAATAGATTCTAAATCCATCCAAGTTGCTGCAATTTCATAATTTTGTCCTTTGCGACTGCATATTATTCCATCTGGCATATGTACCAACTTTTTTTAAAAAAATCAATTCCACTTTCAATGGGCAGTATGGTTGGTACCATGGTTTTGCTGCAATAAGCATGTGTGTGCAGGTATATTTTTTATAGAATGATTTTAGTTCCTCTGGGCGTATTCCCAGAAGGTGGATTTCTGGGTCTTATGGAAGGTCCATTTTTAGATCTTTCAGTAATTGCCACACTGTTTTCCAAAGAGGTTGTATTAGCTTACATACCACCAACAGTGTAGGGGCATTCTCTTTCCCAGCATCCTCTCCAGCATTTGTTGTTTTTTGAGTTATTGATGACAGCCATCTTGACTGGAGTTAGGTGGTATTTCAGTGTGGTTTTAATTTGCATTTCTTTGACAATTAGTGAGGCTGAGCATTTCTTCATGTATCGGTTGGCTGCTTTTAAGTCTTCCTTTAAGAAGTGTCTATTCATATCTTTTGCCCACTTTTTAATAGTGCTGTTTGTTTTTTTTCCTTTCGGCATGTTTTGAGTTCCTTGTAGATCCTGGATGTTAGGCCTTTGTCTGACATACAGTTGGCAAATATTTTTTCCCATTCTGTCTCCCTGCTCTCTTGATGGTTTCTTTTGCTCTGAAGGTTTTCGGTTTCATGAGGTCCCACTTTTCTATCTTATCTCTTATGGCACGGGCACCTGGGGTTTTGACCAGACCAGAAACCTGATCTCAAACCAGGTGAAGGAGGTACCAAAGGAAGGCTCAAACTTTACCTCTGAGATGATCACTTATCTACCTGATTGTACCCTATATCTTTAATTGTACCCTGAATTGTACCCCACATCTTTAATGTGTGTATAGGAATGCCTATTCCAATTTCCCTGAGAGTGTCTCCTGTATGTTCTAAGATACTTATAGTTTGAGGTCTTACGTTTAGCTCTTTGATCCATTTAGTGTTGGTTTTTGTGTATAGTGATAGGTAGGGGTCCTGTTTCAATTTTCTGCATGTGGTCAGCCAGTTTTCCCAGCACCATTTGCTGAATAGTTTATCTTCTCCCCAATGGTGATTGGTGGAGGCTTTGTTAAAAACAAGTTGCTGGAGAAATTGAGGTTTTGCATCTGGAGTCTCCATCCTGTTCTATTGGTCTATATGCCTGTTCTTGTACCAGTACCAGGCTGTTTTGTTTGTTGTAGCCTTATAGTAAAGTCTAAAGTCTGGAAGTGTGATATCTTCCACTTTGTTTCTTTTGCTAAAGATCGTTTTGGCTATTTTTGGCTTTTTATGTTGCCATATGAATTTCTGTATTGTGATTTCAGATCTGAGAAGAGTGATGTGGATAATTTAATGGGTATTGCATTGAATCTGCAGATTGCCTTTGGTAGGATGGACATCTTAAAAATGTTGATTCTTCCAACCCATAAGCATGGAATATTTTTCCATTTGTTTGTGTCTTCTTGGATTTCTTTAAGCAGTGTTTTATAGTTTTTGTTGTAAAGGTCTTTCACGTCTCTGGTTAGAAAGATACTGAAGTATTTTATTTTATTTGTGGCTATTGTGAATGGGATTGTGCTTTTTATTTGGTTCTCTGCCTGTTTGTTGTTGGTGTATAAGAATGTGACTATCTTTTGCACATTGATTTTGTACCCTGAGACTTTGCCAAAGTTCTTTATCAATGTAAGAAGGTTTTTGGCAAATTTTCTTGGATTTTTGAGGTATAGGTGCATATTGTCCTCAAAGAGAGATAACTTGACTTATTCTTTTCCTATTTGGATATCCCTGATTTGCTTTTCTTGTCTGATTGCTCTAGCTAGGACTTCCAACACTATGTTGAACAGGAGGGGTGAAAGTGGGCAGTCTTTCTGTCCTTTTAGTAATATGTTGGCTGTGGGTTTATCCTATATGGCCCTTACTATTTTGAAGTATGTTCCCTCTATGCCTTGGTGTTCAAGGGTTTTTATCAAGAAGAGATGCTGGATTCTATCAAAAACTTTTTCTGCATCTGGTGATATAATCACGTTCTTGTTTTTGCATCTGTCGATGTATTTAACGTTTATGGTCTTAGGGATACTGAACCAGCCCGGCATCCTGGGGAAGAAGCCTACTTGGTCATAGTGAATGATTTTTGAGATGTGTTGTTGGATCTGATTTGATAGAATATTACTGAGAATTTTTGCATCTATGTTCATCAGGGATATTGCCTGTAGTTCTCTTTCTTTGTTGGATCTTTACCAGGTTTGAGTATCAATGTGATATTAGCTTCATAAAATGATTTGGGGAGAGTTCCATCTTTCTCAGTTAACTGGAATACTTTCAATGGAATTGTCATCCACTCCTGCTTGTATAGATTGCAGAATTCTGCTGGAAAGTCATCTGGTCCAGGGTTTTTTTTTTTTTTTTTTTTTTTTTTGGTAGGTAGTTTTCTTATGACAGAGTCCATCTCCTGGGTTGTTATTGGTCTATTTAGGGTCTCCACTACTTCTTGTTTCAATGTTGGGAGATTGTGTGATGTCAGAAAGTCTTCCATTTCCTTTAGGTTTTCAAGTTTGTTTCCATACAGGTGTGCACAGTAATCTCTGACAATCTTTTGTATTTCTTTGGGGTCAGTTGTAACATGATCTTTTGTATTTCTGATTGTGTTTATTTAGGGTTTTCTTTTTTCTCTTTTTCTTGGTCACTCTGGTTAGGGGTTCATCAATCTTGTTTATTCTTTCAAAGAACCAGCTATTTGTTTTGTTGATTTTTTTTCTATGACATTTTTGTCTTCCATGTCTTGTATTTGAATTTTTACTCTGGTGATCTGGATTCTTCTGATGAAGCTAGGGTGGTCTTTCTTGGTGGTCTTGTTTTTTCAGTTCCCTTAGATGATTAGTTAGGCTGTTGAGTTGTGATCTATTTTCTTGATGTGTGTTCATAGAGATTTGAACCCCCTTCTTAGTAATGCTTTCATGGCATCCCAGAGGTTTTTGTAAATATGTTTCTTTATTTTCACTTGTTTCCAGGAATCTTTTCATTTCTGTTTTGATTTCTATGTTGACTCAGGAGTTGTTCAGCATCATGCTGGTTAGTGTTCATGTCTTTGCTGGTTTTAGGGGAACTTTGTTGGTGTTGATATTTATTTTTATCCCACTGTGTTCTGAGAAGGTCCATGGCAGTATTTCAATCTTATGGAATTTGTTTCTACTTGATTTATGCCAGAGGATGTGGTTGATCTTGGAGCATGTTCCATGCAATGATAACTAGAATATATATTTTACAGTTGTTGGATGGAGTGTTCTATAGATATCTATTAAGTCAATACCAATATCAATTTATTGGCACAAATTGAATTCAGGTGCTCATTCTTTCTCTCCTAGACTACTCAATAGCTCCTAACTAGGCTCTTTTATTTCATTAATATTCTCATATATTTACTCATTCATTCAACATATATATTTTTAACAGCAATATTGCCATCATCATTTATTTATTTATTTGTTTATTTGTGCTTCTTTTTCTTTTTCTCTTTTCGTCTTGCTGACCCTATATTTTCTAAGCATGAGTTTCTAACATTTTAATAAGAATAATTTGGATTCAGGAATATTTTGACTCTGCTAAAAAAAAAAAAGCCTACTAATTTATATGTGTTTATTACCAAATACTGTACACAACAGAAAGCCTCTCCTCATCCATGATCCTGGTTTTACATGACCAAGGGTCCTAGCATATTGGCATGCAGCACCGGGCAAGTAAAAGTAAAAGACATGAAGCAGGGAGATCATGGATTACCGGGAGTACCCTGTGCTGAAAGAGCTCTCTCCAGGAGCGTGGAGTATGAGAAAAAGGAACTTCCTAAAAGTGAAACAGTTTACAGTAGTCCTTGAGAGAAAGGAGACAGGCATGGATCCTTGGCTATGAGAGTGAGAGCTGAAGACAGGAAGGTTAAAGGTCAAGGAATTTTGAGCCTGGGTTCATGGAGGGACATTAAATGACTTATTAAAGTTGCCCGGGATCATGAGAGAGCCAGGGATGCAAAGGAGGTTGTGAGCCAAAGTTAAAGTCCTAATAGGACAAGGGGAAAAGGACACAGGAGAGAAGGAATGGAGAGGACTGAACTGATGGCATAAATTCTGAAGGCCAGGGTTTTTTCGTGAATCTAGAAGTATGGGTCTGGTGCCAAAAAGGAGTTTGAAAATGCAACTGCTATTTTCCAACCACACTTCCTTCTCCACCCTGCAGCTCTCAGGGGTTTTCTAACATCCTCATTTGTTGATTTTTCTCCACCTTGTAAAATTCGTCATGACTCCCATCACCCTCTGAAGGAACAGGGTCTACAAGTTTTGTTTCCCTTTCCAACCCAAAGCTCTTGGATTCTGTGATGGCGACTGAGCTCCCAGACCTGTGTCTGCTCACATGTTGGTCCTTCTGCCTATGGCCTTCTCCCCTCAGTATTTCTTACAGACTTTCCCTCAGCCCACCCATGACCTCCTGGAAGCCCATCCTAACCCTGTGTCACGGCCCATTGTCTGCTGATATGTTCAACTAGCCCCTTCTACTTAGCTCTCTTAAGGTACTTTCCACATTGTTGGTGATTACTCATTTAGGGGTCTCTTCCCCAACTAGACTGATCACTGTGGGAACAATGACTACATTTTTATCTGTTTTCTGTATCTCCAGGCCATAGCCCTGTGCCGGAACTATAGCAAGAACTCAACAAACATTGACCATAGTGGCATTTGCCTACCAAGCTAAGTTAGTGCCTGTCATAGGAAAGCTTTGATTTGATTCACAGTCTCACAGAGTCACCACTAACTGCCGTGCCATTTCAGAGAATGATTTTAACAATCTAGTTCTCAAATTGATATATATGAATAACAGCTTGGTAAAAGCCCTTACCCTAATGCTTGCATAAAGAAGATGGAATGACACCTTTCCAGAAGCAAAAAGAAGAAACTCCTCCTACTTCACCCACCTCAGTGCCTGTTGCCACTCTCAGAAGTCCCCCAGCAAAAAACTTTTTCTTGCAGCTTCTAAGTTGAGGCAACCATGCTTCTGAGAAAGCATTTGATCACCTTCCATGAGGTCTGGAGTCGTCCAGCCCTTGCTAATTCCAGCCCGTGGATTCTGCTGGAGGCATATCCCTCTGTGTAAAGACAGATGGAGCCTCCATGTACAAATATCTGGAAGGAGGATGCCACCACTGTCCTTTCCTACCTACTGTCCTTGGTTCTGCACTTGTCATCTACATATTCTGTGTCAGATAAGCCACATCAAATTTGCTATTTTTAATTTGCTTATATCAAATCTGCCTGGGTCCTTCTTACCTCTTTGTTAAACTATATTCACTGAGGTTCTCGCTACCAAAATTACTATCAGCTAACAGCTCCTGGCACAGATAGAAATCAATTAGCCAAGGTAGCAAAGAAAGTTATTACCAGAAAAGGTATTATTTTCTGGCATCACTAATGTTGCTGCTACATAGATTTATAAATTCTACATCATGACTAAGCATATTTTAATACAAATATAAACATTTAATAAAAATTTCTCCTGGAAGGCAATTCCTCAATGACCATATTTGAATAATGCAAAGAGGAGGCATTCTTTGGAAGTGCACTTCATCTCTTGTCTTTATCTAAAGAAAGTCTTAGCACAAAAAAACCAAGATCAGTGTGAATGTTTACTCACGTTTCCTGCATTCATTGCTGTAACTATTTGTTTTTTTGAAATATAGGCACTTTCATTCTCTCATGGAGAGATTTACTTTGTCTCACAGAGACAATCTCAGCAAATTTAGCGTGTGATGAGGCTGAGAAGTTGTCTTTTGCCCTTTCAATTTCTAATCCTAAAACCAGATGCAGACACGTGAGAAAAGGCATCAAGTCAAGAGGCACCAAGCACTTTATGACTGTGAGTCCAGTCTCCTGGGCTTCTCTTCACTTTGAGACATTCATACTTAACGGAGTTGTGACAATGGTGGTTTGGCTGGGAAGATGTTTACTGGGGGCTAGCTGTGGTTCGTCTGGGTGGAAGTTTTTGAAAATGAAGACTGCTATGAGTGAGTTCATCACAGCCTCCAGTCATGCTAGTGGAAAACCTCTCTCCCCAAGGAGTTTTAATCCGTGCCCTTGAGCATTCCAAAGACTGCAACTTTCTGTGGCTACATATGGCCCATTGACAGTCAGCAGCTGTCAGGCGGACAGGCCGAGCATACCCAGCTGGTCAATTGAAGCCGTGTCTAGACAAAATGAATGGACACAGCCCATCAGTTCCATTTGGCCCTCACAGCAATTGATGCAGATCAGCCGGGCTCATTGCAACTGCAGAGATGAGCATGGAGTGTGGAGCTCATCAGAATGGAGCAGACAGTCACACCATGGTCCTGGCTGCAGGGTGGACTCCACACACCTGCACTGAGAAGGAGAAAGACCTGCTCCATGACTGTCCATCCGTCAGGGACTCATTTGTGACCTGAAGTCGCCACCATCAAAGAGACTCTCACAAGAAGCATTTCCTAAAATTTCCCTGCTGGCAATCTGTCCAGCAGAGGAAACCAACTCAAGGCTCCAAAGAGGTCTCAAGAGATCATGAATCTCTTTCGTTACTGAATATGGCTATGGTAGAAAAGGAATCTTGTAAAAATAGAAGTAGTGATTTTCCCCCCCAACTATTCCATTACTTATATAGTCACAAATATAAAATATAACTGAGCTGGCCATTCCATCTACTGCCTCAACTTTACGATACTTGAAAAAAAAAATCTCCCTTGAAGAATTATTTTAAAAAATCCTCCCTCGGTCATAAGCTATTTCTCTATAAATTTATTAGCAGTTCAGTAAACTGCTGGCCTTCATTGTGAATGCAGGAAACTCGTTATCAAAAGAGTTTCGGCGTGCTGGAAAGAGGAGAAAGAAAGACAGAAGACCCTGGACGATCTGTTGGAGAAAACAAAAGTTTTACGGCGTCCAACCACCAGGGCTGATGCGATGAGCTCCAAGTTTCTCATCAAGCATGTGGCTCCATGCAGCAAGATGCCAAAACAACACAGTTTGGGCTCATTGTATCCTAATTAATACTATAATGAGTTTCCTTAGATAGCCAAATTCTTAATCAGCCCTATCAAAACTATATCTGCCCAGAAAAAGACTCGTGTTAATTCTGCTTAATGCCTGACAGTGGTTAAGCACCATTAATACTCCATAATTTCATTGTATGTTATTGTAATCATATCAGCATATATCTCAGCGGCTAGGCAAAGCTCAATAGGCTGCCTTGAATTACCGGTCACGTGACTCTGCTTCACTAAGAGACTATCTTCCATCACAGCCAGACCTCCTTTGCCCTCCCCACAGTCAGTAGCCTAAGCAGGTATTAATAAAGGTCTCCTTTTTTAAATTGCACAGCTCTAAATGGTCTTTAAGGGACCCAGCAGTAATCTCAAGATCCCTATATTTTAACAGGAAGGCAGGACAGAGGAATTAATAAGAGCCCTTTCTGTGTAAACTGCTCCCTGCTCTAAGGCTATATCGTGATGTCAGGGCGCTAAGAGAATTTTAAATGCACAGGATGGATTGTTTGTGTTGCAAAAGCGAAACAGGGGGCAAAGGCTAAGAGACTTGAGAAAATTGAAAGACTGCCAGGATGCTGGGATGCAAATAGCAACAAAACAGGGATAAATGCTCCTGCTCACATATGCAGGAGTCCTGCAGAAGGGAAAAAAAAAAGGTTATTAATTTTCACCAGGCTGTATCTTACAGCTGGTGGCTCAGCATCAGTTTTTGGTGTAATGAAAATGGTCTGAGCAGAAGATGAATGGTTCATAAAGTGGACCATTTAGATGCAATCGAGGCTCAATCTGCCCAGTGACTAATCACGTCCCCCCAGTAAAGCTGAATTCCACTAACAGACTTTTTTTTTCCCCGGCTGTACCAGTGAATTGTAGCCGGGTCTAAGTTCAAGGCAGGCAGAGAATTATCTTGATTTATTAGCGCACTCCCTGGCCGTGCCACTCTCTCGGCTGTGCCTTTGTGGGCTTCTGCCCTGTTGCTGTCGGAGTGTAATTTTTACTGTTCCCCTGTGACTAGTACACAGCATCATTTTCAGCTGCTAGAAAAATGGGCTGCTTTTCCACCTGTAATTTTTCTTCTTTTGCTGCTGAAGGTATATAATATATCTCTAAAGTGCGTAATAAGTTTCTGAAAAACGTGTTTTTAAAAGGAATTGATTCCAGTGGTTTATAAGCCCAAGCAAGGCCACATAAGGAAATGCACCAGATTGCAAAGGTATGCATGCTTGACAAGGCAGCCATTTTTTCCCTTCTATTTAGAAAATTCCGACTTCTAGTCCAGACAGTAATTTCAGACATTTTTCTATACCGTTGTGCCTCTCATAATGAACTCTGATCAAATAAAAATATTGTTTATATTGAGACTTCACAAGTCCTGATTACGTATGAAATAGAGTCGAATCCCTCATAATGACATTTAATTGTGAGAAAGAATAGATTCCAAGAGAAGAGCATTCAGCTGTATTTGTTCCGTGTTCCTTTGCATAATGCCATTTATAGATCATTCAATTATGACATTATTATGAGCTGCACAAGAGTAACTCACTGGTTCCCCATATTTTTAGACCTATGGAAAATAAACTCGGGTGCGATTTGCACTATTTTGACTGCGAGGGATTCACAAAAGGCCCTTCGTCTGTCGGAGGATTGACTGCACCCATTTGGCTAACGAGTTCTGACGCTGCGCCCATGATCTTGCAAGCATCTTCAAGGGAGAATTCACATTGCAGGGGACACTGGGGAAAGCCAAGTCTCCTCCTCTCCGAGACTCCAAACGTTCTAACTAAACATTCATAACCCAACCAATGGCAGAGGGAGGGATCCGAGCCGGTTTATTCTGTGCCCACCAAGGTTATTTTTCCGTTTTTCCGAAGGACCTGACAGATATGATAGGTAAACTATCAGGCAATAATCAGGGGGAGATGCTGCCGAAAGCCTCTGCGATCACACATCTTCCCTTAAAGGAGCTCAGGTCCTCAGACACCTGCCTGTGTAGTTTCATTCCTTCAATAGCATCCGTTTTCTGAAGGCGACGGAAAGTGTAATTCATTACTTTCCAAGCAGCTTCTCAGACCTGCATTCGTCTATTTAGCAGGCTGTGTTTTCACCCCCCTTCCTCCCTTTTCCACCGAGCGTTACCAATTCAGCTGGGAACTGGCTTTTGCAGCACAACAAATGGGCTTGTAGGATGCTGACCACGCCTCCAGCTTTGGCAGCAAAAAGAGGTAGAGAAGCATTGCAGCCCTCATCTGCAGCCAAATGTATTAACGGCGCACGTTTTGTAATGACACAAGCAGAACAACCCATGCTTTCTGCCATTCATGGAACAAACATTCACTGCATGCTTAGTATATGTCAAATACTATGATAGGTTTGCAGAACACACAGATGAATGAGGCAGAGCCCTCTCCCTCAAGAACTTGCAATCGTGGATGACTAATGGCTAACTGAGTGAAAGGATGGGTGTCTGTGGCCTGGACGATGCTCAGTAGATTAGAAAGAATGAGGCCATGGGTCAGGAAGCCTCAGGATCTAGTCAGAGCCACCTAGGATGGGTGTGGCTTAGGGAAGTCATGAAATTTCTCTCTGCCTCGCTCTCACAGTTATAAAATGAAGATAAGAATTTTTACTCCACTCATCACTCAAGGCTGTTTTGGAAATTAATGAGATGGCATTTTTGCAATTGTTTTGATGAACCACGGGAAGATAGGGAGTTATTATTGCCTGAAAGATCAGGGACTATCACAGAGCAGTGGACACCATGACCTGTTCAAGGACTCCTGAAATACAACCCACCTTTGGTTCACCAAGTCACGTGATTGGGCATGGGCTCGGGTCATCACTGGAAAAAGGAGCACATTTTCCTAATTTGCACAAAAGCAGCAAATGGGCTAACAACAGTGTGTGCAAAGTATGTCAAAACAGTTCTTGGAACCATTCCATCAATAAGCATTTCCATAAGCTGTAAGTGCTTGAGCCTCTACTTTCTGATTACGTTCCACGTTGGGCTTTGACGCCCAGCTCTAATATCTTGAAAAACTGCACCTTGGGTAAATGACATGATTCTCTTGTATTTAAACCATAACCTTAATTTTTAATTCCAAATAAATATAAATGTACTTAGGGTGAGAATGTTTTTATCAATGCACACATAGTTTGTAACTGAGTAGATCAAATTCTTAGAAATTTCCTTGGTTGAATCATCCATTAAGAGTTACATTGATCCGATGTGACTTAAACACGGATTCCAATCAATGGCAAGTGAGAACTTTTATGTGTTCTAGGCCCTTCCTAATAATCCAAACTGAACAGCCCCAGCCCTGTCACTAATTCTGCTTCTGCCCACTTCATGATCTTTATGGTCCTGACAAGTACTGAAATCACATTTTTGGTTTTATTTATTTGTTTATTTTTTTATTTTCCTGTATGAGGGACTTTTATCAAGTCTCAAACCTCAGTTCCCTCACCTGTCAAAAGAAGATGCTAACACCCCGCAGGACCACTGGCACTAGTGAAGGTTAAAAAAATCAGATAAAAGCTACAATGATCCTTTGACAGTACCAGGTCAAGGTCCCCAAGAGATCCCAAATGCTGCAACACAAAGTCCCTGCAGGGCAGGTACACTCCAATGGCAGCAGCAAATAAATGAGTCACCCACCCTTCCCCACACTTTCCTTACGAATCTGGAGCAGAGGACAGGCCCAGCAATCAATCTGTCAATGTAGAGAAGCAGATAAAAGAAGACGAGAATGTTGGCACAACCAAGAGAAGAGAAGTTAGAGCTTTCCTGCCTGGCATTGCATCAGCCACAAGGAGACGGAGACTGGGTACCAGGAGTTTGTGTGTGACAAAGTAGACAGGAATGCTGGAGGGGGAGGTAGACCAGCAGTCTGATTACCACTTTTGTAGCCAGCAGGAAAGGACAAACAGAACACCAGAAAGAAGCAAATCCTTGGGTCTGAATTTGAACCTATAGCTTTACCCACTGGAAAAATAGCATTCTGCAACTAGACCTATCAATAAAAGCTCCCTCTCTCGAATGTGGTGAGTTCGGGGCAGGGAGATTGGCAGCTGGGAGATTGGGTCTCGAGTACCTGATACCTACTGGGTACTCAGGAACCAACAGTGAGCATCCATGATCATGATGATCTGGTAATAGAATGTTTTCTAAAGAAAATGGACTAAAAGGAATTTACTCCTTCTGGATGACCTCAATGAAGGTGACCCTCAGGACGGCCACACATGAGGGTTCTGATTGTAGTTCTCTGTGAAGCTGGCCCACCTACTCCAGGTTTGTTTAACTTGGGGTATTTTTGTTTCCTGTTTTTTTGATAAATCTTGTATGGGCTGAAAGAATTGGCAATAATAAAAACTAAAGTGACATTATCTTAGAACGTCTACCATTTTTTAAAGTATGTGCAAAACAAAGAGTGGTCCAGAGGCTCTTGGTTGATATTTGTGTGGAAAGACAAATCCTTGTTTCTACCACTTAAGTCTTAGAACACTGACAGCTTACTGTTCTGTTTGCGAATAAAATCAACACTTCTCTCTAGAAGTTATTGGCTTGTCTCTAAAAACACTTGGATTAACCTAGTATCTATTTGTCTCCATGATGAGATAATCATAACAACTGGGTAAAATATTTATCAAAAGAAACCTGAATCCAAATACAGTAAAAATTTCACTGAGCAAATTATGCAGTCAGAATTAAACATAAAATCTACACTAAAGGTAGCATCTTCCTGCATTATAAATACTGGCAACTAGGTTTGTAAGCTGAATCTGATGACAAAAATAGAAAATAAGAATTAACATGGACAGAGATGACATTATCAGTGCATCGCACATCCACGGGTACTGTATGTTTCTGTGAACCTCTTTTTATATATTAGTGTGACGATACAGTTGTCCTATAAGTTGATGTGTGTGTGTATGTGTGTGTGTGTGTGTGTGTGTGTGTGTGTGAGAGAGAGAGAGAGAGAGAGAGAGAGAGAAGGGAGAAGATACGTTATTCATGCTAGGACACAAGTATGCTAATTGACTAATTATTTATTGATTAGACAACCAAAGATGATTTTTAAAGCCCAATTGGCCACATATTATTGACTTTTTCCCTGTACTTAGGAAAACTGTTCTCTGAGTGGAAAATTATATTAACAGTAATAATAAAAATAATTAGCATCATTCCAAAAGCTGACATCTCAATTTTGTCTTTATATAATGCCATGTCCTATTACAGTCACATTTCTAAAAACGGATATGCACACAGTTTCATTTCTTTTTAGCTTGGCAAACGGCACAGGGTAGCCACAGCCTTGTGGGCTCCATTCTCTCCTTACCTGGAATCAAGGTTGAAAATAAGAACTAGCGGGGCTCCGTGGCTCAGCCTGCCATCCCGCGCCTTTGGGAGGCTGAGGTGAGTGGATTGCCTGAGCCCGCGGGTTCGAGACCCGCCTGGGCAGCAAGACCTCATCTCTACAATAAATCAAAAAATCAACCGAGCGTGGTGGCGCCTGCCTGTAATTCCAGCTCCTCAGAAGGATGAGGCGGAAGGATCGCCGGAGCCCGGCAGGTCGAGGCTGCGGTGGCCGGGAGCAGCCACTGCACTCCAGTCTGGGCGACCGAGTGAGACTCCAACTCAAAAAAAAAGAAAAAGAAAAGAAGAACTAATTGAATGACCAGGCAAGAACTTAAGGAAACTCCCAGCTTGTAGGTCTTGTTGTTGTTCAGGCTTTCTCCCAGAGGCTGGCTGATGATTCTAAAGGCGGGTGATGGAGGTTCGGGAGGGTGAGTGATTTTTTTTTTTTTGAGTTGGAGTCTTACTCTGTCACCCAGACTGGAGTGCAGTGGCCACTCCCGGTCACCACAGCTTCGACCTGCTGAACTCCAGCGATCCTTCCGCCTCAGCCTTCCAAGTAGCTGGAACTACAGGCACGTGCTACCACACCCAGCTACTTTTTGATTTATTGTAGAGATGAGGTCTCACCAAGTTGCCCAGGCGGGTCTCGAACCCGTGGGTTCAGGCAATCCACTCGCCTCAGCCTCCCAAGGCGCGGGATTATAGGCTGAGCCACCGAGCCCAGCTAGGGTGGGCGATTTAAATCAGAGGTGCCAATGTTCACAAGAAGCAACTGATACTGCCACCGCCCGAGCAGGTGTCAATATTCAAACTCCCTCTCAGATTCTGCTTGGCGGGCCAGGGAAAGGCCTGGGAAGAACCCTACTTGACAGCTACATTTTCCCCTTTCGATAACCCAGAATCACATGCCTGCAAGAGAGTCTTCTTGGCAGGTTCAGGAACAAAGGTAGTCCTCTGTCCTCACTTGTTCTTGCATGGGATGCAGTTTTTCCTGCTAAGCAGAGAAAGAGGCAGGCATTGGTCAGACATCATACCCTTCCACTGAAATTATCAAAGCACAAACATGACCCACACCCTGCAGATAATTATCAACCACATGCCCACGAGCAGTTAAGGACAGAAAAAAGCCATGATATTTACAATCTGTGTTCACACCTCTAAAATCAAACATTTGCATAGTGTGGACACTAAAAACTGTCAGACTGGGAAAAGGGGGAAGCAGCGTCATGGGGTTGTTCAACGGCATCAAGATCCAGCAGCCCTGGACGCTCCTTCTGAGGTCAAGAGGGCGCGTTCTGGACTCACTAAGTATCCAGTCAGGGACCTGAAATACACAGTCTTCAGGAATAATTTTATTCTCGCCCAGCCATTCCAATGATGTAAGGGAGGAGCGTCAGCAAAAGAAGTAAACATTCTGGCATTTCTGAGCTGAAGTCAATATTTTTATGGATTCAGTTGCTACAAACTCACAAGGGAACACCACCATGGGGCTCCAAGTTATCTAAGCAGCTGCAAATACCAGTTCCTAAAAAGTAACCAGAAAGACGAGAATTCCTTGTGTTACCACTGGATTCTCCCCTAGGGAGAATTTATCCAACATGGACCTGATGCTGGAACGACTCATGGAGGCTGCTCCTTTCAAGAGAAAATGGGACACAAACAGGGTCAATGGGTCTGCCTGTCTAGAGTCAAGTTTCTTTTTATGAGCAAGGAGAAAAGTCTCAACTACTTTAGAGTACTACGCCAGAAGCCTTCCATTTTCAATGCAACGGTGAATGCTAAGGAAGAACAATGCTAATTTTAGGTTTTAAAAAATCACTGTTCAAACAACTGATTGGTGCTCTCAGTCAACAGATCTTTGCTGAGCATGTACTATGTGCCTGCTACGGTTCCAAGTGCTAAAGATAATGTCAGTAAACAAAACAGACAAAAATCTCTGCCTCCGCGGAGCAAAAAATGTTTGTAAATTGATTTGATAAAAACATCCCCACCCCCCAAATATCCCCACAAAGATTGTTATCAAGACAACCCAATTTCTTTTTTGTGCAGTGTTCGTTTCCAAGCTTTGCTTACAATCAGAGGCACTTTAATAAGCATTTCGATGTGGCGATAAAAATGGCAGCAAGCGGCACAGAACACTCAAGTCATCTGTTTCTGCAGGGCTGAAACTGTTGACGCAGGGAACTAGTGAAAATCCTGCTGTTAATGTTTGGAGTTGGACTCAGCCAAGGCTACCACGACCAGTTCCAGGATCGAAGGGCACAGGTGAGTGTCCAAACCCCCCATCAGTCATCACGTGGGTCTCAGGTTGGCTGGAGAGGCTCCTCCACCTGGGAGTTCAACCTGAGACCACCAGCTCACCCCCACAGACCCTGAACACACAAGAGTGGAGACAATCCCTTGGGGCCTCTGCAGGTTCCCAGTGGGTGTCAGCCAGCCATTCAGAGGGAAGAAAGTTGTCCGGCTCCAACGACCCCCAGCCGCCCACCTCCCTGTGAGGTAAATGTCTTGTCTGTACTTTTCTCATTTTTTTCTTCCTCTTTCGTTTTTCATCTGTCTTTATCAGCGGATGTCTGGAAAACCTAATTGCTGTTATTTCCATCTTGAACAGGCTAATAGGTATCAGAGAGTCAGAGAGGGAAACGCTTTTTTCCCTTCTGAATTTACAATAATAATAATAATAATAACAATGCAATGAAAGCCCACATTGATAAGGGAAATATAACTCAGTCTTTTACCTTAACAAAATTTGCTTTCATTAAAACAGAATAAGCAGCCCAGCTCCTTGATTACTTTGGTGTGTTGCATTCACCGGCATAAATAAACCTACCGCTTTAGAGCTGGGAAGGCTGCTATTTTAAACATGAAAAAATTTCAGCTTCTGGATGGCTGCTTTCATTTAACACAGCTTCAAATGAATTTATGAACTGTTCTATAATGTTTTCTGCATACACCAAATGGCAGACTTTAGGCAGAAACCCAATATATGTTTAGTTAGTATATAATAAACATAATATTTACATGGGCTATGCACTGTGTGAAGAATCAAGAGCAGTTGCTCTATAAACTGTTATTGAATTCTATAACATAGAGCCCTAAACCAAGGGGTCCATCGAGATTTCAGAAGCATTCTCGAGGAGAGCCCATGACCCACCCCCAGTGCACACATGTTTGTTGGCACACACATGTGGGCCTGCAAATCCATGCCTCCTTCGTTTAAAAAAATATATTTAATCAAAAGCGTGACAGCAATCTCATTTTCTCCAGTAGCTAGGATGACAACGTAGTGTAAGATAACGTTTTTAACTTTAAAGGTGTCTCTGTGGTTTTGAAGAACGCTCCAAGAGTTAAAAAGTAATAATAATTTTTTTAAAACTTAAATCCCAGTAGATAGAGAAGCCAGTTCATTTCTTAGGCAATAAACAGAAAGCAGGGGAGTGGTGCTGAACAAGCATGCTTATAGGGAATTTTTTTCTTTGAAAAGCCCACTAGTTAGGCACTATAACAGTTCAGTTGATATTTCTACAGTGCAAACACGATAGTGGAAATTAAGTTGCCCCGGAAAATTCAGTTTAGTGGAAATTTGTTATGAAAAAAATGCTGCTGTAGGCCCTAGAACATTGAATTTATCCACCAAATAATATCTCAGAAATACCACTTCAGAAGAAATCAGCTCTAAATAATTGATAAATTTGGTTTGTTTAGAAACCTTTTGACCTCTGTAATAGAAAGTAAAAACACATTTCAGTTAATAAAGTCACATATATTCCCTCTGGTAGGGGGAACTTTTAATTTTAAGCTGGACTCAGTAGGGGCCATTTGATAAAGCTTAGAGAAATTTTTCAACTGCTGCTGTTGGATTTGGGTCAACCTCCTTTGGGAAAATGGCAAAAGATAAATTTGTGGCTTTTCATAATACACAAGAAAACTTCTGAGATTTTTAAACATTAAGACCTATTGGAAGCAGAAGGGTTTTCTGGGTAGCCCCTTTTCCTGACTACCTCCTACTTCCAAATTCTGTCTCTCTCTCTCTCTCTCTCTCTCTCTCTCTGTGTGTGTGTGTGTGTGTGTGTGTGTGTGTGTGTGTCTGTCTCACACACACACACACTCTCTCTCCCTCTCCCTCCTCACTCCTCTTTCTGTCTTTCTCCATTTTCTTTTGAAAGAAGTTTTCAGTGTTCATACTGTTAAAATAAAGGAACGGAGAATCAGCATATCCTATTAATGTAAAAGACATTTCTTTTAAGATAAGAGCTGTGTCTCTTATCTGCTGTATTTAGCACAACTCTTCTGACGTTTCATAGAGAAAATAGCAAGATACTATTTAAAGTGTTTTCTTTCTTAATTATTTTCAAATACACTTTTTAAGTAAACAATTTTATTGGCTATTTCTCTTTTATAATAAAAGTATAGCTTATAAATGCTCTCCAGCATGGCTTTCCATGTTGGAAAAAAAATACAAACAATACAAATAATTTGCATTTTATAATATTATTATAAAAATCATTAAAACAGATTTTAAAATGCAGCCTCCTTACATTATATTAAAGATTAAACCAAAGGAAAAAATTCATCTCTGTCATATTTACCTAAGATAGGCATTCAAATTACATAGCTCAAGGAAGAGGATTTTTGTGAGTACTTCATAAATGCTTCGTCTGACATTATGCGTCCACTATCCATGTATACCTAGCACAGCCTCACTTGCATTTGCACATGACTTTGTTGCACTGGAGGCTTGTGAAGGCGAAGGATTATATCTGATCTCTATCTTGTTCCTTAGGAATCCAATTCACTCTTTGTGCCCAGTAGGTGATTTAAAGTAGTCATTGTTGGAAAACCTTACTCTTTATCAAACATCAGAAGTAAGTAGTGGTGCTTATAAAAGTCCCTCCCTGGTAACTCACTGCCTACTGAGAAACATTGAATTTTCTCATAATTCTTGATTCTGTTTTCTTCAGTTCTCCTTCTAAGGACCCTATGCCCAAATTTCTTTATTTTCATGAGTTCCATCCCCACAAGACTCCATCCTTTCCTTCTCCGTCCTCTTAATCATACTACGGGTCAGTGTGATCTCCTCCAAGTAGCCTTCTTCCATTCCACATGTAGTGGGCACTATGGCCAGTCAGGCAAACTGGATTCTCAGGACTTGTGGGAAAATATAGACATGAGGTTCCCAAAAGATGGCAAACCTTTTTTATCTTTATTTTCTTGGTGAAATCCAAGTGGCAGTGGACAATGACCTAGTCCTTCAGTTTGGATCTGAAGCCACTTGTTGGGTATAGAATGATGCAAAAAATATATATACACATGCATCAGTAAGAGAAGTAACTTTTTTTGTTTCCCAACTGAGTATGAAAAAGGTGGAGGGTTTGAGAGGATAAAAGAGAAATAGCTAAAGAAATTAAGGTGAGCACATATCCCAGTGTCTGAGGAAGGGAGAGTTTACCAAGTGCCTGGCAATGTGGTTTTCCATAAAAATAGCTATCTCCAGTTCCCTAGATTTAAAAGGGCTACTCAGAGAAGCTCTGAACCTGGACAAGACCATGAGAATCTAGTGAATCAGTACCTTAGAAGTAAGGAAGAGACCAGGTCATGGGCTCTTTTCTCCACACATGAGTACATGACGGTACCATGATTACATTCCATCTTCTTGAAAAAGAAAGAATCAAGGCTTGTCTTCACCATTTGGGATTTGTGCTTCCTCCACATACATATAAATTTGTATCTTTAGGAAGCAATGCGCTAAAACTAAATGATGTGTTCCCTTATTCACTCAGAAGAAGATTCTAAAGTAAGTACTGGTGCTTATAAAAGTCCCTCCCTGGTAACTCACTGCCTACTGAGAAACATTGAATTTTCTCATAATTCTTGATTCTGCTTTCCTCAGTTCTCCTTCTAGGGACCCTACGCCCGAATTTCTTTATTTTCATGAGTTCCATCCCCACGAGATCCCATCCCTTCCTTCTCCAGGGAGGGACTTTGATAAGCACCACTACTTACTTCTGAGGCCCTTTAGAATCTTCTTCTGCATGACGCTGAGTAGGAAGTCTATTATAAGAAGAAGAAAGGAAGAAAACAAGCGATGTGAGGCTGTGGAAAAATTTGAACCCGTGTGTATTGCTGATGTGAGTGTAAAATGGTGCAGCTGCTGTGAAAAACAGTATGACGGCTCCTCAAAAAAAATCAAATGTAGAGTTGTCACATAATCTAGCCATCCCACTTCTCAGAGAGATATTTATACACCCGTGTTCATAGCGGCATTATTCGAAATGGCCAAAAGGTGGAGGCAACCCAAAAGTCCATCAAGAGCTGAATGGATAAACAATGGAATATTATCCTTAAAAAGGAAAGAGATTCTGGCACATGCTGCAACAAGGACGGAACTTGAGGACAGTATTTTAAGTGAAATAAGCCAGTCACAAAAAGACAAATACTGTGTGATTCCACTTATACGAGGCACTTAGAGCAGTCGGATTCACAGAGACAGAAAGCAGAAGGGTGGTTGCCAGGGGCTGGGAAAGAGGAGAATGAGGCGTTAGTGTTTAATGGGTGCTGAGTTCAGTTTGGGAAGATGAAATAGTTCTGGAGACAGATGGCATGATGGTTGCTCACAATCTGAACGCACAATGTGAATGCCACTGAACTGTACACTTAAAAATGGCTTTTAAAATGTAAGTCTTATGTATATATATAACCACACGCACACACACACAAAGAACAAGTACCTCTACTCACTGGAATCTTCTGATAAAAATCAATAAATCCAATATGAGCAGATCTTTCTGCTTGCACCAATAAAAGTGTGCCCTCCCCCCTCCCCCAGTAGTAAGCCTCTGTTAATATTTTGGCTGCTTTTTCTTCTGTCTTATATTCTCTTTTCGGTTGTGTCTACCCTGTTCCCTTGCCTAGACTTAGCAATGAAAGAGGGCTTCTTGTCTTGTTCTTGAGTCTAAAAAAGATGTCTCTAGAAGTTTATAGGGGTTTGTCCTCCCTTATAGTTGGGGAATTTTCTTCCATTATTAATCTACTATGAATTCTTATGAAGCATGAATAGTTCTGTTAAATTCATGGATAAAACTTCTTTGTTTCTCTTTGAGGATGTCAGTATTCTAGGTTTCACACAATTTTGTTTTTTGATTACAAAGATTTGGGGGATATTCATGTGACCTAGTTTTCTCACACTTAAGACAAGCTCTAGATTTAACAATTTGAAAGTGCTTTCAATTAATATCAGCAGGTTGACTGTCCTCATCTACTGTGTCACAGAATTTTAAATGAGTCCTAAGCATTTTGTCACGGATATGTTTTTCTTCCTTTTTTTTTTCCTGCATTCTTCTCCCGATGTCTGGTAGTGCCTACCTATTATAGCCTTAGTGTTCTTAGCATTGATTCACAAATAACTTAGAGTCCTGTCACCCCAGATCAGATCAAACCTTCTGTAAAGGAGTGAACTAGCACTTATGACTCTATGCATTTTAATTTAAAGGGTTTCAAAATAGTATCATAACTAATTTGTTCTTATTTTTTCAGTTTTTCTCAGTCAATATCAATTATTTCCATCTTAAGTAGTGCCAGTTAGAATTAAAACTAAAATATTCCTTATATACAATATTATTTTCACAATTGAACTGGCAATGCTATTAATAATTAAATTCATTGTCACTAGAATGTCATTTAAACAATTTCCATATTTCCTATCACTAATTTTCACAAAGATTACATTAAACTTGAGAACTTCATAGCTCTCCTAAACAGGTCATGCTTTGAGGAACACCGTGGTGCCTAGTTACATGCCTGAAATTTGTTGCCTGATCATTTGACCCTGAGTCCTGCTTATATTACATCAATCACTCACTCAACAACTCCTTTTCCTGCAAAAGATGTTTTTCTGTGTTCACAAACTCCCAGTTGTGAAACGCGAGTCAGTGTGGTGAGTTTTCATTATAAGGCACTGTGTTTAGTAGGAAGACATGCTGCGTTTTCCACATTTCTCTGTCCATACATTTTTGTGACTTATTTTTATAAATGCTAAAATAGGATGAGTATTTTACTCGCAAAAATATAATAATAGAGCCTGGTTCAGTCTAAAAAGATTTCATTTTACTTATTTTAAATTACATACATTGTATTTATATGCTACTTCTGTGCTACTTTAATCTGCATACACTACTTTTAAAATTAAAAATAATAGCTAGGCGCAGTGGCTTGTAATTCTAGCACTTGGGAGGCTGAGACTGGAGGACTGCTTGAGGTCGGGAGCTCTAGACCAGTCTGGGTAATATAGTGAGACCTCATCTCTACAAAAAACAAGTATTAAAAAAATAGCTGAGCTTGATGGCACAGGTCTGTGGTCTTAACTACTCCAGAGGCTGAGGCTGGAGGATCACTTGAACCCAAGAGTTTGCAGATGCAGTGAGCTATGATCATGTCACTGTATTCCACTGGGTGACACAGTGAGACCCTGTCTCTAAAAAAGTAAAATAAAATAGAAAGTTATGTGACTAAATATATTCCATTTCTCTTCAAGCTCAGATTAAATACATGTAGATACAGCCTATATGCATGGCTTGTTGGTTTTATTGATTAATATAAAATCTTCATGACTTCACACAAGGTATTTCCAGTTCTATCTTTTCAACCAAGATGTAGACGATATCTAAGTTTCTACTGGATGTTTTACTTGAAATGTCTACTATTTCCTCTCAATTATACGCCCCACACTGCTACTTTTTCCCCAAACAAACCAGAAAGTCTGTCCCTGCCAGTGGTACAACCATAGTCCTAGTCTCAAAATTTGGGGCCATCTTGGATTCATTTCTCATCTCCATTAATCACATTAGTCTATCATCAACCCTGTATTGACTGCCCACTGAGGGAGCTGCAGCATGTTTTAGAAATTTGAGGCTTTTTTGGTGCCTCAAATTTCTAAAACGTTTCCTTTCCTTATTCCCACTGTTATTCTAGTTGAGATTTCCATTATCTGTCACCTGACAATGTCTTTAACCGTTGCCTTTTCTGCATCCACCTTCCTCTCCCCAATCCCATTTACATATGCCCCAATAAGGATCAAGCCCACAGCTGTCTAAGCAGTGTCTTGAAAAGATCTCCTTTATTAAGTCATGCTACGTCCAGAAACACTCATCGGTATACATTCTACTGCCTGAAATCTCAGCTCATTTACTTAATCGCCAGACATTTATTAGACATCTGGTTTACCTATCAAGGCTCTTCACTAGCTGGCCTCTTGTCCTTCTACCTTGCTTCTCATCACTACCAGTGCAAAATTCAAGTCAGTCATGCTAGACTCGTTCCTGCCTTCACACCATCTCCTGCGCCCTTTCTTCATCGGCTCTCTCTCCATTCTGCTATCCTTTACACCAAATTATTTCCGCCTTTGAAAATTTTCTTGACGACTTCAAACTTTATGGATGTCCCACTAACCCTGAAAAATACCTATTCAGGTCATTTCACCCTGATTGTTTAGTATTAAACATAATTTCTTACCAACCAATTTATAAATGTCTTCTGACGAAAGACCATGTCTTACGTCCTTTGTAACTCCTTTGGGGTCACCAGAGTACTTTGCATGCAGAAGGAACACATTGGTTGATTAATTGCTTAACTCCCTTCCATCTGCCCTACTATATGCCCTATGAAACTACTTAAAGAGCTTTATTCATAACTGTATTTACATTAGCTACTTCAAGAAAAGCAGGGGCAACCAAATAAGTTTAATAATTATTGAATAAAAACTGATAGCCTTCAGGAAAATGCAGCTGAACAGCTCCTACAGAAAGTTGTTTGGCAGGAGACGGGCCATATTTCTAGGTAGTTTGATACCTTCCAAGATAAGGCACATTCTGGTAGACAATCGCTCTGGTATGAAGATACTCTTTGGGAGTTTTTGGACTAGAGTCCTCCTGATTATTTGTCCATTACAGATCAGAAGTATCTGTAAATGTTTGAATTGATAAGGTGGTTGCGGTAATTTGAAATGTTCCCAAAATTGGGATCTTGGTCTTGGTTTCCTGGATGATTTGCATGTGCAGACCTTGTCAATATGTTACTAGAGAGTAGGGTAAAAAAAAATACAGGAATAAAAATCAGAAACTGCATTTCCTGCTTGGATTAAATGAGGGGCGACTTGAAGGGTGGGACCCGCCTTTGCCCTTAGCTATGAGACAATTGTATCAGAGTGTTCTGTTTTGTTCTGGCTGGATAATGTCTACTTATTAAAAGCAGGAAATTGCATTTTAACTTGGATCTGTAGGATGCTAGGAAGGGGCTGCTCTGGTTAGGAGGGTGGAGGTGGGAGGAGAACTGGGGCGGAGAACAGTCAGTACTAGACCATCATGGGGCCTGCGGCCATCAGATTGGCAGGGACAGAAGCTGAGTTTGGACAAAAACCAAAAAAGACATGGGTTGAAGATGTGAGCGAGCTTGTCTTCTCCAGATGTGAAAAAATCAAGGAGTGATTTTTTTTCGGATCTGGAGGGAACATTGTTCCCACTGTAGAGCTGCAGCATCCTACCAGCTACATAATATGAGTGCTGATTCAGTTAAAGCCCTAACGAGAAAAGAAGAACAAAGTTGTCTGATGCCAGATTACAGGCGTCATTGATACTGAGATAGGAATATATATGTGCTGTGAAGGGCTTGGGTGGGGGAATGAAAGGAAAGCATATTTGGTGAGTAGTCTTTTGTTTGTGTGCGGTTTATAATGACTGTGGTAAGAGATTTGAGAACTAATTTCTGCTAATGAAAAGACAATGAGAGCTATTAGGGAATGTTAATATACAGGAATATGAAAGCAAAATCACATTGATTCGTTCTTCTGTAAACAAGAGCAAATAAATACTAATTGGACATTTAGCAATTAAATTTGATCTAATAGCCTGCGTCGAACTAGTTGACTCTTGTCTTTTAAGTCGATGTTCAGAAAGCATTGAATTCATCCATTTTTCAAGTAAAAGGGGTGTGTGTGTGCACACGCATGCAACACGCATGTTTTCCAAAGAAATGGAAAAGACAAAAACAGACTTTAAATATAAAATACTTGGAGAACACACACACACACACACACACACACACACACACACACTCCTCAGAATGTGGAATCTCTTAGAAACCAAACCAACATGAAAGACTATTACTAAAACTAAAACTAAATGTCTAAGCTGGAAGTTTGTCTTCTTAGACTTTTCATTTTTTATATTCCTGCAACTCAGGCTACATTATAATTCTCATTCTGGCTTTATTTGTTAGTGTAAATGATCAATTAAATACACAAAAGCACTGCACATTTTTCTAAATCTCAACTTTTTTTTCCTGTTTGCCTTACTATGGTGGTCTTTCGATAAGAAAACACTGAGGTTTTTTTTCTTTAATGTTGTTGTAAATGGTATTCCATCTTCTGTAATAATACTAAAAAATTGGAAATCAGAAAATAGATCGATTCAGCTAAAGGTTTATCCTCATTTGAAAAAGTTTTACACTTGAGAATGATATACACAGACTTAAATCCAGATATTTACTAGAGCAACTATCCAAAGTATATTTAATATTAAAATATAGGCAGAGGGCACTTTGAAGGTAGAACCAAAGACAGTAGGGGGAGAGAGAGAGGGAAAGCGACCACCTAGGATTTAAAGAATTTTTGGTGTCATTTCTTAAAACATTAATGCTTGTAAATCTATTTAAAACGTTAAAGGTATAGGACTCCATTTTGCATTATAATATTTATATCAAGTAAAACTAAGATTAACTACTTGTGGTTCTTTTTTAAGTGTTTCTCATTGGAAGTGCTTAGACTTTTTTTTTTAATTTACTTACATCCCAACAGCTCTGGTTAAACCATAGTTAATGTACCAACTGCAATTAGCCAACTGTCAAAGGCTCAACTCACAACCGTTGATAAGCTTCATTTAACTAATTTGAGAAGTGGAAGTTTGATTTTTTTTTTCCAGGAAGGTAGCTTATTTCCTTATTTCCTGTCAAGAGAGCCAAGTCCTGTGACCTATGGTTAAAAGGGCTCTTTGTAATTAAGACAGGGAGTCTCCGAGCGAAGAGTTCTCACAGTAGGAGGGAAAAAAATTTCAAAAAAAAGAGGAAGAAGCATGACACTACTTAACGAAGTAATCGGAGCGCAGCCAATGCGGGCCAGCACCCACCGGGCCATCTCTGCTGTCATTGGCCCTGTGTCCATTTTATGGGGCACGGAGTCTATTAAGACCTTGGCTAGTGGGCCTATGGCAGGATGGAGCTCCCTCCACACTGCCTGCGCATAGACAACCAGAAACCGATCAACCGTGTTATATCAATAACATTCTCACACCAGGTTGTGTAAATTGATCTTTTACAATTTCTCTCGGTGACAGTCTCTGTAACCAACAAGATAAATCATTCCTCCTGTGGCTTTTTTATTGATTGCTGAGACCTGTATAAAAATTACACTGCTCAAGCTGTGAAGCGAACATCCTCATAAAAGAAGACTTTTTATTTACAATCAAAATATGTTTGGGTCCAGATCAAGTGCAGATATACTAGCTCAGGACTACAAAAACAGTGAAACTTAACAGACTCGAGAAAACTAAAAATTAGAAAGAGCCAACACCACCACCAAAAACCAGTCATTATGGACTTCAAGAATAAGCATGACATACCTGAAATTAAGGCCACTATTTTTCTAAAAAATCAATCAATCAAAAGCCTTAGCTATTTACTCTTAAAATTAACAGTCAATACAAAGTAATCTGCTAAAAGCAAGAAGGAAAAACTGCCACAACTAAATTAATCTTTGCAACGGATTTTATAAAGTCATAAGAATTGCCTTGTTATTATACCCCCGGTTCTTGCTACAATACACTATTAAACACGAGAAACTAAAGCCCATTTTATCTTGTCAGGAAAGCTCTGGACAAAATCATTGGACAACATGCACCCCTGAGATGAAACTTTGCTTTACGTTGTCTTACATTCATTCATTATTTTACGTACATTCGTTATTTTACAATCATGAAAGTATCTCTAGTTCTGCTTTAAGAATAATTCAAAATTCTGGAATATTTACAATTTTTTAATGTAATGGAAATATAGGCAATTGATATCTTTGAATATACATTTTATACAAATAGGATCTTGAAATATAAACTTTTATTTCCAATCCTGGCTTAATAGTCTATTAAAGGCATAAACGCAAATGTGCAGTTCAAAAACGCTGTCTTAAGAAGCGTTTAAAAGTAAAAGTCAGTGCATGGTATCCCTCAAACCTCTCCAAATAAGTTTTCCTTTGGGCGCACAATTTGGAATCAGCTGCTAATAAACGCGGTCGCTTCCCGAGGAGGCCTCAGCTCCAGAACCCACTTCTCTGAGAGTTGCAAAAGAAACGTGTTGCATATTTCTGCACCATCTCCTAAGAGGAGCTAATGACGTTGATAAAATAAAGAGAGTTACCCCAAGTCACTGCCGCCTAAAATCACCTCCCATGCCCTCCCTGCAGGAGGGCATTGTGTTTCGGCTCAAAGAGCGCTTGCCAGACCTAAGAATGGGAGCGCAGCCTTTTGTGCACCTCCAAGAGGGAGGCCAGAGACGGTCCTTTCTGTCCCTGCCCTTGAGCCTCGGCCCGGCTTCTCTGAAGCTGGGCTCTCTCCGCCGTTTTGAGAGAAGGCCCTTTCACCGCCCCAGGCTGGAGGAGGGGGGGCGGGGGAGAGAAAGGACTGTCCGGGCGGCGTCCTGGCTCCGCGGGCCTGGGGGCCAAGCGGGGTGTGGCAGGGCGGCGGGAGGCGTTCTCGGCGGACAAGAGCA